>NC_056731.1:1063463492-1063640992 GCF_019279795.1 Protopterus annectens | reverse complement strand
CTGAATTTGTTAGCTAGATTTGCTATATCTTCTGGCTCTGTGAATGTGGCTCCATTATCAGATTTCACATTGTTGTGTGCTGTTTTTGATGAATTGAACATAGCTAAAGAAGGCCTTATGGTTGTCCTTGGCCTGGGTCACTATCTTTTTCTCAAAATTTGCTTTGTTGGACTTAATTAGTCCTCCCCAATTATCTATTTAGTTTTATGAGAGAGTTTTTATCTTTCTTGGTGATACATGTCCTAATTTTAGTTATGATTGTTTTCTTTTGTTGTACAACCTGTTTAATTTTTGAATGAACATGGATGGTTTGATTATAAGTTGGTTTTGGGCTTTCTTCTGGTATGCACAGCATCCTCAATGCAATCATTGACATGGTTCTACAGAGCTTCTGTGAATAATTCCACATAGGCTGCTGTGTTATCTGAGTTTGGAGGGGGATTGAATTTTTGACAGGTTTTAAATTAATAGAAGGTAATTTACCTTGGAGTAGTTTTACAGTATTTGTTGGGATTATAGAATTATTTCTTATTTTGAAAGGGACTGTTTTGTGGTCTGACATTACCAGAGAGGATATGACACTGGGGGGGGGGGGTTGCAACATTCTTCCATATTTGAAATATGTTTGTACTTCTAATAGGCATATGTACTAAATGGTCCAGGGAGTTTGCAGTTACAATGTCTAGGAGGGTAACTTATAGCTTGCTAGGATATGGTATGTGACTTTGCCTATGGTAATCTGGACAAGAAGAAACTCCAGTGCATCATGCTGTTTAACCAACCTAGAGATATGCTTGTTATTGATGTAGATTGAGACACTTCCACCTATAATCCCTGTCTGTGCAGTTGTTAGTCTAAATGTGTAGACGGCACTAAACCCTTGCACTCCCTGGCTTCTGTCTGAGGCTTTAAACCACATCAGGGTAACTTCACAGATGTCTGCATTCTTCCTTATAGATTTTGCCAACTGCAACTAATTTCTTCATTAGTTTTGAATACTTTATTAATTTTATGAGGAGACAGAAACACTCTTTGCAAGCGTTTCCATACAATGATTTCCCAAGAGACATTAGTTGTTACTAATCCTATGGATTTTAAGATCACCTCCTTATTGTAATAAATATTAATTTTTCATTTGTTTTATTGAACAATGAAATCCCAACATTTAACACCTGTTTTAATTTATAATGCTAATATTAGTTTGTATATGTATAATCTAGACAAGAAGTGTTTTGTTTCCCCATTTTTATTAAATATAGTAAAGAATATTCCAATACCTTTGTGAAGACTGGTAGAGAAGGGGTGAAGGCTGCCAGCCTAGTCAAACAGAATTTGATACATAATTCTTTCATTTGTAAATATAAATGTAGAATACAGGCTTGTTTCTTAAATGAAAGAAAACACTGTAAAATGTGAACTTCAAGGTTGTAGCAACATTGCCATCTGCTGTAAGGAAAACTAAGCCAAGCATTTCAAATGTTCTTTGAAATTAAAATTATGTTTTGTATGTCCTTTGAAGTTAGAATTTGGAGTCGACAAGTCTGGAGTAAGCATTCTGCCTATTGTTTTAAGGCTAAAGTTAATGACCAGAATTTACATATGGAATGTCCTTTATTGCTCTAAGTGTAAAAGAATGTAAATGTGGTTAATGTGTAGCCTGGGAACTCCAGGAAGGGTGAAAAAGATGATGTAATGTTTATCAGAACTGGAGTTTCAATTTAAACAGTGAGAACCAGAGATTGTTAAGCATTTTTGTCTCGATAGCCAACCTTAGCACTCTGCCTGTATCTTAAGTAAGTTATTTCAGAAGTATGTTTTCTTGTAAAAATAGCTAGGATTATAAAGATTAGACTAAGTGTTTTTCTGTTATGTCAGAACTGTACAACATAATTATTTTAAGTTTATGTGTGATCTCTGAACTTTGAGTAGCACTGTGGTGTAGTAGTATTGTCTTGTGTTTAAATTATTTATTATTAAATATTTTAAAAATCTTTTACCTGTGGCTGGTTTATGTAGAGAAGTTAAGCTCTAGAGTACATTGCATATTTATAGAGTTTATTGTACAAAGCCACTCCTATAGCTTTTGCCCTGGGCTATACTACCAATTGGATAATAATATTACATAGTAATAATTGGACATTCTTTTAAGGGCCTTTGGGTAGCTGATAATTATTAGCTGGTGGTGGCAGTAATTACTACCATGTAGTCTGGGTAAAGGGGCACAGCTGGAGAATCTGTGTCAGCCTTTCCCAGGAGTGTCTGTGAAGTTGTATAAATACTTATCTCAAAGTGTGTGCGTTTGTGTGTCAGCTACTTGGGGAGAGGCATGATGCACTGGTTGGACAGAGAGGGTACTGGAGGTTAGCTTGCCAGTTAGGCTGGGATCTGGACCCTATAGCTGTGCCAGTGGGCAGTCTTATTGAGGACCTGGAGAGCAAGGGATCAACCAACCCCAGACTGACTGTGATCTCTGTGTGCACTTAAGGGAAATTGTACTTTACTGTGTGTATTTGTTATTCTTTCCTGTTATATGAGATGCCCTCCTTGGTGTTAGTGGTGAGCATTGAGGCTCCTTGATTGCTGGACCAGGGCGCGGATGTCACAACCTTATGATATTGAGCTTTTTTTTATAATTTGCCATTAAATCTTTTTCCTTCCAGTTTAGATTTCATGTTAAGCTCCAGCTTATTTGATATAAATCATAACAAGATAGAATGCTATCTACTGTTGAATGATATGTTCCCTTTATAATTTGTGACAGATGCAGTAAATCATTATTTTTAATGATGACGTTTTATAATTTATATTGGTGTCTTAACAGAGGAGTATATGCAATTAGTGAAATAGAGAAAAATGATTTTCTAAAGAAGTGTTCCTATAAATGAAGTTTCTAAAGGATTTCATAAGAATAATAATATAATTTAAATTTGTTAGTTTATTAAACTAGTCATTTTTTTATAAATGATATAATTTTATTATCAGTAATATCCAAAGAGGGACAACTTTTGGTAATGATACAGAGAGAGATGGGTAACTGTTGTTCTTTGGGACCCTTATATTAATTAAAGAATTTACTGCAAAGATACTTCAAAGGATTTAATAAAATCCATGTAGGCATAGAGTAGACCCTATATGGAATGGTACCATGTCCGTGTACATGGTTCCCCCTTGGCAGCATGCTATGCATATTAATCACGGTGAGTTGCCAAGAGAGAGCCTGGGAACATGGTTATTGGATCAGTGTAGGGAGTGTAGTATTAACTGTGTCCGAAGATGGGTAAGACACTCCCTGCACTGTCCAACTGCAGTATATCAGTGTATTTTTTTTTATTTTATTTATTTATTTTTTTAATTTGTTAACCGGATTAATCTGTCTGGGACTTAGAAGCCCTTTTTCAGCTGAGAAATGAGTAGAAAAGCTCCGCCCAAAAAAAGTTTAAGTAAACAAATAGTAAGAACAAAGATAAACACAGCTCACATTTTAAGTATACATACTTCTGAAGTAATTACATAACATGCAATAAAGGAATACATAGAATGGATAGAAATACAATACAATACATATATGGAAATTTTCATGAAGTATGGCAAGAAACTAAGCAGAAATAATGTAAGATTAAGGTCAATACATTACTGAACCAAGGTACTAGGCATAAAGTAAGTAAATATACAGATAAAGTTGTGTGAACTTTGGAAGTTAATAAATAAATTAAAGAACAGTAATGAGGGATTATAGGAATTGAGTGTAACATGAGCTAACTAGTATGGAATATGATGGGGAAAAATGTGTAGATAAGAGAGAGAGCTAGAAGAGATACAGTTAAGTTAGGTTATTCCTGAATGTTTCTTGGATATTAGTTTAGAGCATGAACATATCCAATTTGATAGGAAAAAGGCTGTTTCTTGAAGGCATTTTTGCCTATAAGTAGTCTAAGGGCTAAATGGAGTGTGTTCCAATTTTTTTCGCAACTGAGTGACAATAAAGTATTTTCCCAAAGGTTTTGTTTGGCTTACGAACTTCAAGAAAGTATTGATTACTACTTCTTAGTGGGCGTTGAGGAGTATAAAGTGTCAGAGAATTTGCAAGGGATGGGCAGGATTTAGGATTGTTTAGTATATTGTGGGCTATAAGGAGTTGGGATTGAGGCAGTAAGTTGGAAAATTCAGGCCAGTGCAAAGCCTTTAATGAGAGGCAGTGATGGGATTTGTAAGGATGATTTGCAGCAAATCTGGCTACTTTGTTATATGTGGTTTCTAGTTTGGATATTAGGTTACTCTATAGATGGGAAAGAATAGGTGAAGCATAGAGTAGGGATGGTAGAAGCAGGGACTGGGCAAGTGATGGCCTGGATGTACAGGGAAGAAAGTTTTTGTGACGGTAAAGCAGACCTAGTTTTTGGTGTTTTTTTTTTTTTTATTGAGCTATGAATGTGATGGTTGAATTTAAGTTGATCATCAATTATTGCTCCAAGGAGTATTGTTTGGGTGTCAACAGAAATTTTAGTTCCATTAAGGGATGTTATGTAAAAGCTCTGTTTTGCTTATTCCAGAGTTTTAGGTAGGAAGAAGAAGTAGTAGCTTAGTTTTGCTCACATTTAGCAGGAGTTTGTTGGATTGTAGCCAATTTTCAACTGAGTGGAGTGAGTTTTGTCTAAGGGATTGAAGGTTTACTATGTTGTCAGCAGAATTGATGATGGTCGAGTCATCAGCATACTGAATATGATTGGATTGGGGGCAGGATGAGAAAAGGTCATTGGTAAATACATTGAAGAGGAGAGGACCCAATACTGATCCTTCTGGGACCCCTGTCCTAACTGTTAGTTTGTGCAGCACGGAGCGCAGCAGTGCTAGGTGTTGCCAAGACATCTAAAAATAGAAACCAAATGCATTTAATTATTAACTTAATTGTCAGGTTTAAATGTAGTTGAGCAGGTTTGCTCACAGCAGCACAGTACTCAGCAGTGGTTATACATAGCTCAGAGGTATATGTAAAGGTATAGGACAGTTTTATATATCCACATAGCTAAACGAGTAGAATTACTGCCTCGTGAGCAGTAGGTGCAGAGTTTAAATATATGAAAGGGAAAATAAGCATTTTATTTTGAAATACAAATTTTGCCAATTATTTTTGAATTCTGGACAACTGTGCTCTGCTAAGCTCTGCTAAGTCCTGCTAAGCACTGCATAAGCACAATAATGGCTGAAAATGTTGATGCAGTGCTCGGCTCTGCTTAGCTGGTTTGCACACTGCTAAGAACTTCTAAGCATATGGGTTTTCAGGTTTTAGCACTGCTCAGCTTAGTTGCTTCTGGTTTGCTCACTGCTAAGTGCTAAGTGACATGCCAAATTTTTAAATATTGTCCTATGGCACGTACGGGTGGGAAAACAGGTTATATTAAGCCCAATAGGTGGTAATACAGCATAATCTGTTGAAGTTCTTTCTCTGAAGGATACTATGACAAATGTTGGTGATGGTTCAAGCTTTTGGGCACAGTGTTGGGGCATCCTGTCTCCAGGGTCATGGTTGGACTCCTTGTAACAAACCATGAAGGCCAGTTTCTACATGGAGGTTACCAGGGCTCAGAGTGAAAGATGGAGGCCTGTGACCAGCTGGCACGGGACCTCACCAGTGCAACTTGTATCCCCCGTACAAGTGAACAGTGTCATTACCACTACAATGACCTGAAGAGACATAAGGAGGCTTGCTTGCACAACTGGGTCCAAGAATTTCAGGCAGGGGATGTCCCACATGTATGTAGGTACTATTACTTGTGTACTACTAATATTTAATCTGAATGTCTGCTAAACTGTTATGCATAATGGTGTTCTTCTCTCCCAACACCTGCAGAGGAGAGAGCTGGTAATCTCAGGGCACATGCCAGGCACTAGGCAACGTTGCACCGAGTGTGATGAGTATGGCTGTGTTATGCTAGCTATAGTCAAATAGGCAAGAAAGAGTAAAGCATTAACTGTAATTAAGTATACAGAGTAAACACTGCATTGCAATGAATTTGGACTAAGAGCTGTACTGAAATAACTGAATACTGCCAACTGTAGTGCACTAAGCAGGGAAGTGTAAAGCACTAACTGTAAGAAAGTATTTACAATAAAGGTTCTAGTGCAATAAGTGTGTAATTACAGTTGTATTGCATCACCTGCATAATCTCTACTATTGCGCAATAAAAACTCAAACTATTCCAGGAACTGCATGAAGGTATTTCCTAAAGTCTGTTATGCAAAACATGTGTTAGTAGAACTGTTTCCAAGAAAATAATTATGACAACTGTTGTGTAATAAAAACATGGAACTACACAAGCACCTGCATGAAGGTATAGCCACTAAAGTCTGTTGTGCAATAAGTATGGATTCAGAGCTAGATAATGCGCACAACTTCTCTTTCTGGTCAAGGCTGATTCTAGGCCACTATTTTTCACATAATGCTCTGACATCCACAAACAACAGGTAAGCAAGGTATATGGGTGAGGTAGCCCACTCCATGATCTGATATTGTTTTTGACTCCACAGATATGTAAACCCAGTAACAATTTATTGTGTACCCCTGCAGTCTATATGGTAATGTATAGGTTACCTACTATCTCTGTCATGCTTGTACTTCATGCATATGTCTTCTACTGTCACTGCGGGATAGTATAAAACTGTAGTAGTTCTGCCAGGTTATATTTTGTTTCCAGGTAAGCTGTAGGCAAATAGCAGTCAATCAATAATCAGCAGTGACTCAGTAGCTCAATTTGTTAAATGCACTGTATAATGCACATTTTGGTACACACAGACCAGGGTTCAAATCCAGTGCTAGGTTTCACTACATAATGCTCACAACTTCTCATTCCACAGGAAGTACAGGTAAATGGGTGACTTAGCCCATATTATCAATAAATAAGTAATGTCACAGACTGTTTGAATCATTAGCAAGAATGTGAAAATACAGCATAAAATAAAGAAAATAAATATTATAATAATAAAATAAAGTGAAATACATAACGTGTATTCTTAATATGGCTATATGCTAGGGGTGTCTGTAAAAGTGTTGCCGCAGCCAATTCATACATGACATGCAGATGTCCTCTGCAGTCATTGCTATTGGCTTCTATCCCCATGCCTGCCAAGCAAGGCATGATAGTTGTGTTGTTTCTGTACTGTACACATACATGTTTCTCAGATGTCATGATGTTATATAATATAATCAGTAGTGTGTAATCCCTCTGTCACAGGTTTCTGATTGACATGATTACATAAACAGCAGAGTATCAATACATCAGCCCACAGCACACCTTGGTAGTTATATAGGTCCACTGTATAGTATTTAGTAGTACTGTTGTCAAGTATATACCCAATAATAGTACTAATCCCCTTTTTTTCTCTCTGTCTCCTCACCCCTTATCTTCATTTATTTATTATTGTTATTCATTGGTTATGGTTCACTATTAACATATGCAGTTATATTAAACTATATTTTGGGGTATGTGTTTAGTATTTATTATTGTTCTGTATTATAATGGTTGCATATTAATGCATTTTGCTGAATTACCTATTTTGTTGGCCTTATGCCATAACCGTTATTAGCATGCTATTATTATACTGACTTTTCTGTTATTTACTGGTGTGTTTCACATAATATGCATTGTTATGTACTTGGGTTATTTCCGCTGTTCTGGCATGCTGTTATTACTAACAATATGTCTTGTTCATAACTAACCAATACATATTGCTATACCTCCATCACCACAGCACATTAGGGTAGGCCGGTTCCCGGTGATCTGCCTACCCTACCTCAACTGGCCTGGCACCAGGTTCTAGCACATCTGGGACCCAGGCCGGTGGTGCCCCCTCCACTGCCCCTGCACCACCTGTGGCATCAGGTGTAAATGCCTTGTGGGACAGGCCCCAGCCTCCCCCTAGAATCAGTTGCAGAGTTGCAGTAGTCACCCAGCAGCACCTACCAGCTATGATCTGCAGGATCATTCATAGGAGCTATGAACATTTCCTGCACCAGATTGAGGGCACACTGGCCAGCCTAGTGGGGCAGGCTGGCCATGGTGCCCAGCCTCCAGCATAGCCACCTTTGGGACACTGAAGGAGCAGTGTTGACTGCCTAGGGGTGAGGACCTCAGTCATGCTGCTGCTGTCTGGAGGCATGTGTCTCCGATTCCCCAACACCTTCCCCATCCAAGGTGTTTACCCCCCTCATGTGTCACACACTGCAACTGTTGGCTGTCTTGTCTGACTTGTCTGTCTGCTTTTGCATCCTCTCCTAACCAACTGACCTCCTCATATGTACCTATGTCCCTTCCATAACATTCCACTCTCTGCTTAAAAAAAAATTTGCACCTGTCCCACAAAAATAATATGGCCTCATACATAGCTCTCTATTTTGCTCACATGTCAACTGGACACTACTAATGCGGTCCAATTGGCTTGACAACACATTTATGTTGTCCTCATCCCTCTTTCTGGAGTTTGAGAGTCCAAATTCATCTGCAAACTCTGTGAAAATGCACAGCTGTTGCTGTACAATAAATGGATAGCTATGGTCCTTTCCTACATTCTTCCTGTGTATCACTACCTGCTGTTTGCTATGTTTCCCCCCCTGCTTACTCCCATTTCACC
Source organism: Protopterus annectens (assembly GCF_019279795.1). Taxonomy (NCBI): domain Eukaryota; kingdom Metazoa; phylum Chordata; order Ceratodontiformes; family Protopteridae; genus Protopterus; species Protopterus annectens. The sequence goes on along the minus strand of NC_056731.1, from coordinate 1,063,632,367 downwards.
AGTTTCCTGTCTCCACTTTTTTCTTTTCTTTATATTTTTTTAGCATGGGTTTGCGCAGATTTGCGCAGAGCACTGTGCCACGTTGTGCTGCTTTGCTTAGCTCAGCTTAAATGAGCTTCTATATGTGTCTATGACAGTGTTACTCTCATGTACAAAATAAACACCTCTGCCAAGTTTCAAATCCTGGTACCTCTCAACTATAGCACAGTGCATTAACCCATCATGCGACACATGCTTTAGGTTACATAGGTGTTTCCAGCAATACATACTGACAACTACCTACTATTATTAAGCATACAAATGATATATAAATTAATGGGAAAAATAGGAGTGCACCTTGGACCCTGGTGCAATAATACACCAGTGGAAGGCCAACAATATACAAGTGGATGCACTTGAGGCCTATGATAGCAGGTATATGTGGCCTTCCATCAGTAACTTATGGAAAGACACCCACTAAGGCAGTTATGGCAAAGTACATGTGCAACTGCGACCTTGGTGCAGAAATAAAACCATACAAAGCCATGCACATACACACGGTTGTAGAAATGTCTCTCACAATTTTTATATGTGCACATATGTCTTGCAAATACAAATGCATTTGCAGTGTATCAGAAACTCAGTCTATTAAATGCCTTGCATGCAGTACATTTTGACACACACAGTCCTAGGTTCAATTCCAATGTTCTGATGTGCTTCAATTACATCATTGTGCCGACAGCAAGTAATGACTGTGACTTGCCATCTGAATCCCCACAGTTTACTGCTACTTAATTAACTGCTACCCAAGTTTTGCATGAAAAAGGTCTGCAGGTAGTGACACAATGCACATATCCATAACACCTAACTATATGTTGCCTACCACTCTGTTATTCGCACTGTTGCATAAAAGGCATACCTTATGCACATGCACCAATTGGACTATATAGAATACCCTTACCCTGGCTCTGCTGAAATGACAGCCCTGACACAGCTGTCACAGTTACACGTGCAGCTTGCTGTCCAACAAAGTGTTAACAAACCCCCCCTATGTGTTGTTGCAGCCTGTAGCATACACAGTGTATGTAAAGGTAGCTGCTACAAAACTACTATACTTCCCAATCCCCTAGAGCAAGGGATCCATACACAGCCATACTTAGTGGGGGGGGGGCTAAGGGCCAGAGATAGGGACATGTCATACCTCTGAACCTCTTAGAGCTAGACATCTGGACAAAGCCATAATTAAAAGTGGGGCAAAGGCCCAAAATATGCACAGTTTTTAAATATTGCTCTTAGCAACTTAGAAAGTTGATGGAATAAAAAGTTTTACATTAGCATGACTTTTCTGAATGGCATGAAGTCTGAAACCCAAATGTTTGTCTTTATTTTTTAACTTCAGTATGTAATGATTTGCTACTAATTTGCCAGGAAAACACAATTTTATGAAAAATTGGCCAAAGATATGAAGCACAAATCTAGATATTCTGTGATAATATGTACAGTTGAGAGATAGGTACATGTTTCACAGTTTGCCCTGACAAAGACAGCATGTTGATAGAATAGCAGCTACTGCATTAGCATGATATTCTGATGGTTATGAAGTGTTACACTCACATGTCTCTCTCTTCTTAATGACCTCAACTCACAATGTCTTCCAGTGCCAGATGACTACAATGTTATGGGACACTGACCAAACATATGAGGCAAAACTGTGGACATACTTCATGCATCCCTACAGTGGACAGTATTTGTACCTACCCTCTATGATGCTGTACTCTTCACGCCTCAGTAATGTCCATTTCAAAAGTTAAGAAAGGGGCCAAGGCCTACATGAATGCCTTATATATTGCACTGTAGTGCCATGTTATTGGCTAATGATAGTGCAAATCAGCTGTTTTGGATGCAATTAGCAATTCTGAGCCACAGATTGGTGCAGAGGCAATTATGTGTTAATGAGCATTACCTACAAAAGGCAAGCAACTACTTAGGGGGAGCAGGTCTGTGTGTAGTTTTATTCACATAGACAGTGTATGTGCAAAGCATTTGCAGAGGAATGCTTCAAAAAAAAGGAATACATAACTCTACCTGGTGTGTACTAGACTTCTCCATAAAACAGGATGCAGATGGGAGGATGGACACATGGGGAATAAGGATTGCAATAATAGACTTGTATTAGATCTATGATATTGACATGTCAGTGATACTCCACTGTCCGACACCTACAGGCTCACCTCTCAACTGTCCCTGCTTTGAATCACATTTCTGCTCTGCCCTGTCAATCCCTCCTACAACAGTTGGCTGTTGCAGTAAAGATAGTGAATTACTCGTAAGACATAGTGACACTAAGTAGGGGTGTACTCTCTGATAGCATCAAATAATGTACTGTAATTCACCTTCTCTCAGTTTTTCAATGCACATATAAAAGTTCTGACATTGCAAACGTGTCCTTGAATGTCCCTGGTGTACTCTGGCTAAGTCCCTCTTTCATGGACATTCATCCCTCTTTGGTTGAGAGCTATGCCTAACATACCAGTCAATTTCCTACAGGAAGAAATCAGGACAAATTCATAATTAATGGGGGGACAAAGGCCCAAACTCAGTGACAGAGTATACATATTGGCCATGCAAAGTAAGAATGTGAATAGACTGGCAGATATTACTGTAGCATAAGTGTTTTCTTTGGGGTCTGACATGTGACAGTCAGATTCTGTTTTAATTTTCTGACAACAGCCATCAATGATTGGGCAAATTTGTCAGACATCCACAAGTTTGTGCAAAAAGGACCACATGTATGAGGCAACCATGTTGACATTCTGCAAACATCTGTATATTTGAGAGGTATGATGCCTACAGGGAACATATAGTACAGCAGCTTTGCATTGCTTTCTGTCATTGTGGCACACTGATGTTGCTGGTCTGTCCCCATATAGTCATTGTAATAGCACACTGCTATATGTCCGACAGTGGCCATATGACATATTAGTGGGGATTTGTCCATAGGGTCACACCACAGTAGACTGCAGTGATGAGTTTAGATACATACAGCAAAGTCTGTCACTGCACACAGGGACATTACCCAGTATTACTACTATCTTGGTGATAGTCACACATGTAGTGTGTCGGTATACTGTGGGGTATGACATGTGAGGGAGCAGTGGACAGTGCAGGCCATTATGGGTGTGTATGGGGTCTGTACATAGTGGGCATCCATGTATCTGTTCCTGTAATATGTTTCCCTCTTGTTGTCTTGCAGGAACAATGTACCGATGGAGACATCTACCATTTTCATCTGTGGAGATGCACTGGAGACAGCCTTGGCTAAGCTATTACAAGCCTCAGCCTTATACTGAGACCCAGTATAGTTCTCCTGCAGCAGCCTACTGCTGTAGTGCTTCACAGGGAGTGCAACAAATATCCATGACTCCTCAACATCCCACATTTGTGCTCTAAGCTTAACACTACTCTTTACATCACCAGCCATGTCTACAAAAGTTACGCTAACAAGATATTTTTATTTATTTATTTGACATCTGTTAACTGGGCTAGGTCCAACTGGGAAGACACCCTTTTTCATTGTAGACCAGGGGAGAAAAGCTCTATACATATAATTACATCAAAAGTTTAAACAAAGTTATGAGTGAACACGAAATGTAAGTTGAAAATATACAAGCTAGGTAAAAAATGCTGAAATAATAGTAATTCATAAGCAAAACATTTAGTACATAGTTATTTCAAAGCAATTTACAATTGTAGTTACTACTGTGGTTTATAGTTAGTTGAGAGAAGTTGAAGTTATTTGAAAGAATTAGTTGAAATAATAAAGTGAGCTTAGAATGACAAGAGAAGCTTGTTGGAGAAAAGGAGGGTAGTATACTACAAAGAGGAGGTGTGTGGATAGTGAGGGGTATGAGACAAGGTAGTTAAGTAACAGCACTGAGAGAATATACAGGTGAGGGAATTATAGATAGTAGATAGTTAGACAGGGTTAAGGCAAGAACAGAGCCAAGAGTTAAGGATATATTCTCTTAAAGATTTTTTTTTTTAATTTGAGACTATAGGGATAGATCTAATGGTTAGAGGAAATTTCTTCAGGCCAGTGATACTGTATAACTATATAGATTTTGGCATATGGAGCTTTCTGGCTTCTAGATTTCTAATAGAAGTTGATCAGATCTCCAGAGAAAGTAAGGCAGAGTATAAAAAGTGATGAGGGTTCAGATGACCAAACAGAAAGTTGATTTATTGATTATGGAGTGGGTGAGGAGCAGTTGAGAGAGGAGGAAGTGGTGGGGCAGTTCATGCCAGTTTACAGAAGCTAAAGGGAAGGGGTAGTAAGGAAAAAAGAGAAAAGAGTACAGCACAAAAAAGGAGACAAAAAAGATAGGGAGGAAAGATAAGGAAAGGGAGTTGCAGTCTTACACGCTGTAGAGAGAGTTGCTTTTGCAAATCAAACTGCATGGAATGAATATGGGACTGAAATGAAAATGAAGAAATTCAGAAAGTGTAGTTGGATTGCTTGTATAGCCAGCAAAGCTAAAGAATAAGAGATAATAATTCAAATATAACATTAGGAATTACCACAGTGGTGTCAGGTACACAGTCAGCATTAAACAAGTAAAAACAGCTTAGCTAACCAAGTTTCCTCTATGGGATCCAATTTTTGTATAATGTGTAAAGGGAGTTATAATAGCTATCAGATTAGGAGCACATTGTTGTAGGTATCTGCTGAATGAGGACAGATAGATTTGTAGCTTACGGTTAATTCAATAAGAAGTTAAGGTTAAGTAGTTAAAAAAGATATTGTGCGTTAAGAGAATAGCTGAATTACACAAAAGACAGTGAAAAAGAGTTAGCATAATGGTTCTAAATGGTTGCTAGAAAAAATCAATAATCAGGTAGATCTTAGGGCTTCAGTTGGCATGTTCTCTAAAAATGCAGATTACACAGGGTAGATTATAAGAATTAAAAGTTCATTAAAATGTAAGCTATAGGAGTTAGGATATGATAGGAAAAAGTGGTTGTAGGTACAGAGAGTTGAGAAATTCCTAGGTTAGCCAAGAAAACATCCAAAAAGGTTACAATCCATGAAAGTCTTACCTCATAGTAAAAACATGGAGCAAGTAAATCATTAGGAACAGTGAAAATATCGTGCAGCGCACTTGCACAGCTGTTGTTTAAACCATGTGTTACAATAAATTAAGCATTGTTAGCAGTAAATTAAGCAACATAGGAACAGCAGTTTAAACTCCGTAAGAGGAGACAGTCTATGTGTAATGATTCACTTCTTAACGTGAAGTGTAACACAATGAGAAAATAAAATGCTTCAACTCTTAGATACGCATTTCAGGTTAGATAACATCAGACCACTAGCATACCGTAATGCAGGAATTCTGAGCTGTAAACATCAGTTTAAGCTAAAGCCCTTTTGATCCAGTAAGCCAAAAATTTAATAAAAAAAATAATTGTTAACACAAGAAGAATGGCAGAAACAAGTGTTTAACTTACTGATGATATCGTGCACACTGCCAGGGGAAGCTACTGGTCCTGACTCATATGGAGGGGAGAATACAGTAATGGCATGGAATCAAGCTAAGGGGTTTTGAATGCCACAAAGGATCATGGGAACTTAGGGGCTGGCGACATGAAGATTCTAGTGCGAGGTAAAAATAACTGATTCTGTTGTGAAGGAAAATAACTAAGGCAGTATTAGAAAGTCCACTGTCCCAGCTACGAATCATCAGAAAAAAATCAGTGAGGAGTGAATATCGACATTGCAACTGGTAAAGAACCAGATAAAGAATTTGAATCTAAAGGGGTGTAAGGAAAAAAAATGAGAAGACAATATAGTACAGAAGAAGGGGACAGCTGGGATAAAAAGGATAGTGAGGGGCAGAGGATACTATGGCAGCAGGATTAGGAAGGGTTGAAGGAGGGGAGAAATGATAGAGTGGATATGAGCACAGATGGCAGCAGTTAGATCAATTGGTCGAAAAACAGGGGCCTAAAGCTGGGAGTGACTCACGACATTGTTGAAGGAATGGCCAAATATATGTGTTAGGATAAGACGCAGGTCAAGCAGAATATACAAGGATGATTTAGGTGACTAGAAGGGAAAGTCAGAAACTAAATTCTAACCCATGGTCACTAGAAGAGGGAGACAGATGGCAGTGCGACTAAATTCTGTCCCTTGGCAGTGTGCACACTAATGAGAGAAACTCACAGCTTGTATTATTACAATAAGATATAGTAAGTATATATCCTTTAGGTCTGTTGAGTGTAGGGGTCCAGTGAGTGTTGTAGCTGGGAGCTGAAGTCTTTCAAGATGTAGATAGAGTTGCTTTTGTGACACAGTCAGCCTGGGGTGAATATGGGGTTTAACTCTGTTGAATGTAGGGGTCCAGTGAGTGTTGTAGCTGGGAGTTGCAATCTTTTAAGCTGTAGAAGGAGATGCTTTTGTGACTCAGTCTGCCTGGAGTGAATATGGAGTGATGATATCATGCACATTGCTAGGGGAAGCTACTGGTCTCCTGACTCATACGGAGGGGAGAATACAATCTGATATATACCTTAGGTGGTTCCTAGTTCAGATATTGCATGTAACTGGTTGTATGCAAAGATTCACAGCCTTGCCAGCTGTTTTTGCATAATGGAAATAATATGGATTCCTTGTCAGACACTCTGGTAATACATTATATGCCAACAAAGGTGTGAATATGGCAGTGAACTTTGCCGTCTGTGATGCTCAACCTATTAACACAGTGTTTAGCAATGGATTGTTTAATGTTATGGCTTTTAATCCTTGAAGTTTTGTGATATTGGGGCTTCCACAATGCTAATATTGTTATACCTCCTGGGAATTGAGCTCATGGGATAATGAATGCAAAAATTAAAAGTTAGTATATCAGTTATCATTGCCACAGGAGAACTATCTTATATCCATGGAAACTAGAGATATACAAATTTCAGAATGAATGGAGGTTTGCATCAAAGATGTCTATATATGTGTGTGTGATGTAATTAGTTCTGAAAATGTATTCATATGAAAGAGTCACCATTTATGTTTCTAAATAATGAATGCAGTTGAATGTGCTGAGTTATACAGGTTGGGTATGTTACATACATAGTTCACAAGACATAAGTTTCCTAAACACATATTAAAGATTATGTGATGGACCATGATGATTATAACAAAAGTCTTATGTCCATCATACTTGCCCAAGTGAATTTTAAATGAAATATCAGCATTGTCACATTTCAGAAATTGCATACACATTAGCTTGATATTATAAGTGAAGCATTAATCAAATATGCTAAATAAAAATCTTTAGTTTTGCAAGCATGACTCATACATTATTTATAACAAATATGTTTAACACTATAATTTTTCTTTATTTTTACAAGCCTAATCAAAATAGATTCAGAAATGGGATACTGACATCTTTTGTAAAAGTATATTTTGGTTGGATTTGAATACTTAATCACTAGTTCATAGGTTCATAGGTGTGTATTAGGCTAATAGCCCTGGGGCCTTTACAAGCCTAGTCATAGGATTACCCTGGCATAGTGCCACCTGACCTTAGTGTTTGTCATCTAAACCCACTGAGCTTATACCTTGTTCCACAGAGATAAGCATGTGAAAGCTGGAATTTTTCAAATCAGTATTGTCCAGAGTGCTGACGAAAGCACATCATTTAAGGGCATGTTTCTACTACAGAAGGCAGTTTAAACTAACATTTTCAGTTTTTTCCATCGGTACCTTGTTTGTGCACTGCCAAGCAGAGAAAAAATGCAGATTAAAAGAAAAAATAGACATCTTAAGTATACTTGAAATGCGATCTGTAAACAAAATTCCAAAAATTAATCAGGTGACATATTTCTCTCAGTTCACTAAATTTCCACCTTGTGGCACATATAGGGATATCTGTCAGGTGCATTCTCTCCAGTCATTTCTAATCATGGTGCTGAGGGCCACACAACAGCGGCAGGCATATATGCACTATGTAAGGCAGCCTAAACTAAATGTATCACTATACATATATATATATATATATATATATATATATATATATATATATATACATATATATATATATATATATATATATGTATAAATAAATATGTATATAGATCGCAATGACCAAAGCAAGAAGTACATTTAAGTAGCACATTCATTTTCACATCTTACTGGAACATCAGAAATGCATTTTGTGGAACACATAATCAGACTTCTAGTTAATGATAAATAATCTAAAAGCAGAAAAACAACAGCTCACGTGTTTTTAGCAATAGTGAAAACTAAGCCAACACAGGAATGGGGAAAGGATATCCTGCCAATAGAGATGACTAAAAATTAGGGATACAGACTATAGACAGGGGCTGAAATTTATGGGGGAAAACTGGCATAAAAACCAAGGTAATGGGACCAAATAATTAAAGAGGGAATGGTAATAGAATGGAAAGAGGCCAAGGATTTATTAGACTGCAGTCTAGAGATTACCTTCACTCGAAAGGAATGATATCAGAGTAGAAGCAAAAATAAAGAAATAAGGGGATCCTATGGGAAAGGCCAGTGCTGGTAGAGTTTTTTAGTAGAATGTAGAACAGAAGTTGCAGTTTAAAAAAGGAATAATTAGTACAGCATATAAAATATTGCATGATAACTAAAAAAATCAATCAGAGAAGGTTAGAAGAGACTGGATAAGCAATTCACAAAGAAACAATGGGATATATATGTATGTATCCCATATATGGAAAAAAGTCTAAACGATTTAGGATCTTTGCTTGGAAGTGTACGGTATGTATTTTATACTCCAAGTAGACTCCAAAGAATTTTTCCTCAGGTAGATAGCAAACATTGGAGGTGTTATGGTGAAGAAAGAGGCAATTGGGAACATATTTTCTGGAAGTGTAATGAGTTGGCAGACTTTAAAAATTCCCTGCAGACTACTCTATCAGAAATACTGGGTAGGATTATGGAAATTTTTTTGCTGAGCTATGATACAGAATCAGAGTTGCCTGGACATAGTAAGGCCTTACTCTGTCTAATTAAGGTGGCTGCCAATAAAGCAATTACTAGGAAATTGAAATAAAAGTCTAAACCAAGTGTACTGGAAGTAGTGAGTATAGTAACAGAGATAAAACAACTGGAAATGGGAACTTTAGAAAAGTATAGGAGCAAATTGCATAGAAAAAATGGAATTTGTGGGAAAAATATATGAAGATGAGAAATGAGGTTTAAAAGAAGGCACTATTTGAATGAGCTATGTAATGTCTGACTGACAGTGACTGGATAGATTATAAGTGATGATGCTTGCAACTAAAATTATGTCAATATGGTTTGTTTTCATTTATATAAATATATGATTGCCTATGTCACAAGTGATAATTTAATAAAATTGTTTCTTGTTTAATAAAAAAAAGTTGATTTACAAACAAAAACACAATAGTATCAGAAAATCTGATTAACTATGTATTCATTCCATTATGTAAAATTATCATTTATATGTATTTGAGTCATGAATCAGCTCTCCTTTTTCATTAAGCTCGCTGCACTAAATTTGTGCCATACAGAAAGTTTCCTGATGTGTGTTTTCCTTCACTAAGTGCTATCCAGACTCTTTACAGATGTGTGATGCCTGCCTGCTGATTTGCACTAAATAAGGCAACCTTTACAAAATGTTTCACTTTTTATCTTAAGCACTGAAAGTTCATTTTGTTCTGCAAGTGGTAAACAGAAGCAAAGCCAATATTCATCAAATGCATTCACAAAAATATTTTGTTTAACAATTTGAAGGAACATGAAATGAATCACAGTGTATATCTTGCAATGAGCAGAACTACTACTGCAGTACACTGACATATTTATCCTTCTCACATCTCTGTATCACATCACTACTATCATGTATGTCTAATCATATCAAGATTTGAGGTAATGTCATGGGAATGGAAAAAGAGACAGGTAACAACAGAAATGCTTTCATTTTTCATCTAGCACAAACAATTAACATTGACATAATTTCCAATGACATATCTGTTTGTCACTTTTAGCCAATACTGACCTTAGTGGAGGTTCCTACCTCAACACCTTCAGATACCAAAATGTGTGTCAAGATCTGTTATGACCTCCCTCAGCAAAATGATCTCTGAACAAGTTTCAAACCCTGCATCACATGTACTGTTTCTCAAAACATTTACACATTATACCATGGAGATAAGTGTGTGACATCTTTCTTCAAACAGTACTGTCCAGAGTGCTGAGGAAAGTGTACCAGTGCTTTTCTCAATTGCACTCCTGATGGCATTCCAAATTAAATTTGTCAGTTTTTACCTTGGGCAGTGAACTACTGTTTACTACCACTGACTACTGCCAGTCAATAGAGTGCAATGCCAAATGGAATACAAGCGATCAAAGAAAAAATTACACATTTTGAAACAAGAACTGGAAATATATGTTTCTTATGTTTAGTCAACTTTATTATATTGTAATAGGAACCTATATTGATTAGAATCTTCAAACCAGGGAATTAAGAACAATCATTTAAGATTATTTTTCATATTTGCCACAGCTAAAGATGTAAATTAGCAAGGAGAAAAAGGGTTTTAGTATAATCAAAATGTTCAATTGTATCAATCAAATTATATTGAAAGTGCAGCAGAGCTAAGTTATGATAGTTGCCCTTTCTCATTTGCCAGTGACTATCTGGATGATAGGGACATTGCCAACAGTTAGGATACCCATGCACTCACGCAGTATTAAACAAAGAGTGCAAACACTGCATTCATATGCCTCTTTTTCTTTATTGTGTCTGCATCCCTATTCTGTGCTTTCCTAAGAACAATACTATCTCATTTTTATTGCATTTGTTATCCGTATCAATGCTTACTGTACTCCCTTGAATATGCACATTTCTTAGTAAGAGGCAGTAACTATGGTCATTAAAACAGCATTTGAATGTCAGGAATGTTGCTCTCCTAACTCAGTGTACCCTGACTCTTTGATAAGTTTCTTCTCCCTGACACCCCCTCAGTAAGTGTACATCAAAAAGGGAAGACTGTGAAACACTGATTGTTCCTGCACTCTGGACTAATCAGACTAATCATAGATAGCTTCAAGTCATTAGCAGGTAACACTCATGCTCATCCTTGTGTTGCTAGTTTGTGTGCATGGAATCATGTAGTTTCTTAAACCATGTTTACCTTACCTGTACCCAGTACAAATTGCGGTATTTAGGAATATTAATGGAACACCTTATTTGCATACTCACAGCACTCACATGTCTAACTCTACACTACATAAAGGTAATCCTGAAGCTAATGAACATTGTTTCACAGAGGGGCAACTTTGTGAATCCAGAGAACTTGATACTGCTAAATAATACTGCTAAATACACACAACCTTTGGAGATTTATCTGCTTTTTACACTGCTTTATTGTTAAGTATGTTGCTATGTCTTACATAATCCTTTTACTGTAACATTAAGAGTAATGTACAATTGCTATTACTAACCATTTATTTATCTTTCTACTTTTTCTCTGTCCCTTACTGTTCACATAGTCCACGTACATCAGTTATGTCTGCATTACAAGAAGTTTGCTACAGAGTACTACTTGACATATATCTTGTAGGTTTATTTTTTACTGGAATGTTAGCAGTTCTTGCAGATGAGTATCGTATAACTTCATAACAAAGTCAGGTATTTTTATAGGTGTTAGCATAAAGAAATGTGTTACATTTGTGCTATCTGCCTATCCACCCTCTACAGCATTGGAGATGCACTGTACTTATTTTTCTACATTTTTTGCTTGTATATTGTGAATTATTATTTTGAATATTGCAATGAAAATTACAATTAGACAAACATGTTCTCTGCATTACTGAATATTGTATATTGTTGTTATTTTGTATTTTTTGTTTTCTGGGGGGTTGGGGGATCTGTCCTAACTTGTGTGTAGTCTTAGGGAGTATTCGTTTTTAAATTGTTGTCTGCATGGTTGAGCCATACATTCTTGCATAACTGAGTTCATAGCCATCCTGTCTGTGTATTTTAAATATATATATATATATATATATATATATATATATATATATATATATATATATATATATTTTTGTCTGTTTTCTGGTTCATCTCATACAGGGCTATGGCACCGAAGAAAAATCTGTACTATGCAAGCCAACATTCCTTTATGCAGAAAATATGGTCATTATTCAGGACTTAAATCACCACAGATCTTTTATTTTAGGGAAAGTTGGTAATCTGTCTCAGAGAGGACATTGCAACAGATGGCTAATGACTTCAATGCTGTCAGAGGGTATGGGAGAAGTTACTCCCAGATATGACACAGGGCAAGTGATAAGATAACCTCTGCCCACAGTAAGACAGCTGCAGTTGCCTGAGAATAGGTGGCTAAGGGAGGTAGCCCTGCTATGGAACAACCACTAACTGAAGCTGAAATATTCCCCTCCACTATTCGAGATATAAATTGTTAGGCACAGGGTTTACACATAATTCTTGATGTTGTTGCTGATGTGGATGACATACCCAAGCAGAACATCTGGGTATGCAAAATATGTGTCATTGTTTTATCTTATATGTCTGATATATGTAGAGCCAGCAATAAATGTTATACAAACGACAGAGTAATACAGAGATAGAGGAGGGTGTCTGGGGGAAGGTGGATTTGACAGGTTATTAGTACATGTAAAGGACATGGTGCTCCATTTCTTTTTTCACTTGCATTGTGACACTTATCAGCCTTCTTTCCTTTCCCTTGCTTACATACAGAGACATCTGGATTGCAGGCTGCAAAACCACCTACTCATGGTAAGTACACATTTGTTTATTGTTATTACTGTACATAAGGTAGATTCAGCTCTAACTGAGAGTAAATTTTGTGTTGCTTTAAGATCTATTATTATTTAACATACATTTCATAGAAGAAAAAGTTTTGATTGATTTTATTCTCTTTTCGATGTAATTAATGTTGTTCTCTATTTGTTTGTTGTGTCTATTGTTTGATATTGATGGTGATCCTGACAGTGGCACTGTGGAACTTCTACCACCTGCTGCTCGTGTATCGGTAGCACCCAATGATGATGATGGTAAAGAGGTGTATTCCAGGGGTACAGAGGGTCAGTCTGACATGGAGGTTGTGGCTCCCACACCCCCTTCTCATATTTCAAATGCCGTCCGTATGCCTATGCATACCCATGACATGGAGATGCCTGATATATGACAGGTTTTGTGTTTCACAGTTGATTAAGGTAGTGTGGTTACACTGTTGCAAATCTGGTTGCTTCTCTCTGTAGCCATCATGATGGTACAGTGCCATACAGGAGGGTTGGTAGAGTTGCTCAGAAGAGGTCTGTTGCCCAATGTCCTCCTGATACTGTTGTGTCATTAGGTGCACCAGACATATGTGTAGGGCCATTGTGGAGGTACAGGCATGTTCCACCAGGGCCTCAGAAGAGATATCACGCGCACTAAACATTATGCATTCTGGCATGCTTGACGCCATGAACTATACAGGTGACTCATTGGACAGAGTGAATGACAAACTAGATCAGGCTTGTCTGTGATGAAGCATCTGCTTGGGGAGGCATCCACATGGCTGGAGAGCCACTACATCTTGTGGTGTTGGCCAGCATGGTTGAGCAAAATTCTGCTTCTGTAATGACACTACTTCCAATGCTCCATCAGTGATTGTGGTGTCCACCACCAGACATGGTAGGCTGTGGGGTATGTTCCTGGATGTAGTCATAAAGATAGCTTATCTAGTAGACATCTGTCACATAGAATTAGCACCCAAAATTCTAGTTGGGTCCATGGAAGTTGCAATGCAACTCTTGGCAAAGGTATTTCTCATGGTCGGAGTGATGACGCTAAACTGACTACTCTACCATGCACAGCTCACATCAGTCTGAGATGCCAGGATATAGTGCTATCACAGTGCTTGATAGCACTCATGCAGACATGCACATATTGAAAGAAAGCACTTGCCCACACCACATCACACACATGCAAGCTATCTGTTGAGTACACTGTATATTCTGATACATATATATATATATATATATATATATATATATATATATATATATATATATATATATATATGCTTCTCAGTCACACACACTCACTTCTTTAGTGTCTGTCTTGTAGCCCCCCACCACACCCTATGCAAATGATGATTAATGTGCCCTGACCTTTGCACATCTTAGTGAGTTAGGGTTACAGATATGTCTAATGCAGACAGTGCATAGTTAAAGCTTGCTTACTGTCAAGATTGCCTTTATCAAAATGTATTGCAGGAGGAAATTTATTGATTTATTTTTCTTACTCATTTGTGAATTATTGTTTATATAATTGTTGAGCCTCATTGTATTTCAGTTAATATTATAAGTCAAATAGTGGAAGCAGTAAGTATTTTAGTACTGCTTCTTGATATAGTTGTGAAAATGGTGGTGTAATTTACCTCTTCCATCTTTTATTGACACATAACTGCATATTGTTAAAATCAGACATAGGAGATATGACTGACATAAATGTACATCTCAGACAAATCCTCTGCTTAGGGGCATATGCATATTTCATATGAGAGTACTCTGTCATGTAACCTTCTTATTTTTAATGCAGGTTCCAAATATACTTTGTTCTCACTGCAGGTAATAATTGTGTTCTTGGGATTGTCCCTGTCTGATGCCATCAGTACACAGTCATTACATGGTTAAGTAAAGGTTGTAGAGTTTGACAGGCAATAGTTTTCTTAGTTGTATGTACATGGGATAAAAGGGCTTCACATAGGTAGTGATTGTGCATGCTATCCTCTGCATCTTAGCCAGAGTCATGGCATACTGTGCACACATCTGTCTGCCAACACCATCTGCACTGGTGGTTCACCATTATACTCTTCATCTGCATCTGCTGATGCTGTTGGCCTTGCCTGTGGTTGTCAAACTGTGCTTTTGCCCCTTGCTGTCCTTGTTGAAGCTGTTTCCTGAGAATTATATTGTGTAACATGGCACAGACTGTCAGGATTTTGACAGAGATGCCTTGGTCATACTATAGTGCACCTCCTGATGTATCTAAAAACTGGAAACTTGATCTGAGCAATCCAACCACAAGTTCTATAATATTCCTAGTCTGAGCATGGTACTCATTGTATCCTCATTCATTGTTGTTGTGTGGGTTTCTCATGGGTATCATGAGCAAAGGCCCCAGTGCATAACTTGTATTCCCCACTAGATGTCTTTGAAGAATGTTACTCAAGCAAAGCTGGTGTACAGTGCACAGGTGTGACACATGCATGAGTTGTGGGAACTACCTGGTTTACGTGCAGAGACTTTGCAGATGATCCTTTGTACAATGCAGCCAACCTGACAGTTTATAGAGTGGTGGAAATCTTTTCTGTTGATGCACCTCCTTCTGTGTTCACCAGGAGAGGCATTTATTTCTATCTCTGTAGAGTCAATGGCCACTATCACTTTGGGGAAGTGTGCTACTGCATTGAACTCCTGCACTGTTCTTGATCTCTCCTGTGGGGTGTGTGGGAAGCAGATGTGAGCCTTTGCATGTAGTAGCATTGCATTTAAAACATTTTGCAATATTCTGCAGGCTGATACATGTGGCACTCCTAATAGAGCCCCTGTGAGTCTCTGGAAAGTACCAGTAGCTAGTGCACATAATGCTACACATACCTTTGTTTCCACTGGGATGCATTCCCTATGAATTTCATAGGGCCTGAGATGGGAGTGGCAGAGGTTTTGTATTTCTGCCAGAGTTTCCTTGTCCACCCTGTATTTCTCAGTAATTTATATATCATGCATCCATAATAAGTCAGATGAGGTCTAAGCACCCTTCTAGTTCTTTTTGTCTGAGGTCTGGCAGCAGCAGCACTCTGATTTAAAACCTGTTGCACACAGCATAATAATAGCAGCAGCGACTCCTAACATATCTTTTTCTAAGTGTAATTGTGTCTATGTTCCAAAGAACATTGGTGTTCAGTGGGAATGCCTACACTGAGTGTGTAAAATTATTTTATAGCTTCTTGAATAGCTCCTTCATGTTGGATTGGTTAATTAGTATGTACGTTGGCTCTTTATGCTGTCTTTAGAAAATGTTTCCATTTGTCTTTATTTTGCATTTCTAGACATCATTTACAGATGTTTAATGAATACCAAATAGTGTGCTATTGTGCAGCTGCTAATGAAGCTGGTCCTTATAATAAATATGTGCTTGAATGAATAATTAAATACATAAACTAATGATCTGATCATATATATAGGACCAGAATAAAATATACAAAACATTTCATTCAGATGTAATTAAATATGAACCACTGTAATCTGAAATAACCTATTATAATTTGGTAGCTCTCAATTTTTAAATGGAGTTAATAGAGATGTTCTCATTAAGCCCTAGAAATGTATCGTCATCCAATTGGAGTTATCAAATTAATTCCATATACTCAGTTTTATTTCCTATTGGCCACTCTTTGCATCTCAGCTAATCTTATCAATAATTGCAAAATAAAAATGTTTATATTACTCAAAGATGACCAAATGTTTATAAAGGGCATTGCTGATGTTTTTTGTGGTGTCATAACAGTGTTCCATAAATTCTTTTTCTGAGAGGTCTGCCAGTTTTTCCAATATAAAAAGATGAATAACCAGAACACTTAGCAAAATACACCACCCCCAAAAGATCCACAATTTCATTCCAGAAAGTAATTTCTGATTTAGACATATTTTCCAAAATAATATGTGCACCCTTGTAAATAAACGAATACTGGTTTCATGCTCCACACCTACAGGTACCCTTCAGGACTTGTTATATATAGCAGCCATCTAACCTTACAGACTTTTCAAAAGGCTACTTTAAATTCATTTACGTTTAATAATAATAATAATAATAATAATAATAATAATAATAATAATAATCTTGCAAGTACTCCAATGTTTACTAATTATATTTTTAATGATTTGTGTTTCTAAGTCACATTAAAACACAAAGCTGTTACTATCTGTATGAGAATAATTAGGGAGCACATTTACTAGTGTTGGACAATGGGAATCAGAATCCAACCTCATTCCCATCAGTGGTTTAGATTTTTCACTCCATTCCTTGTTCATCATGTAGCTTATATCATAAACAAAGGTACAAGGATAACCTCTGTCAAGGAACATGTCCACCAGTTTCCTTTGTTCCATTAAAATTTGTCATCCTCTGAGACTATTCTCTCCAGTTTTACAAACTCACCATTAAACTTTTTTTTTGTATACAAATAGATGGAAATAGAGCAGAATTAGACAATATGGATTTTCTAAAGGTTGTTGAAGTAAAACTGTTCTCTTTTTTTCTCAGTGGTCACATCTAGATAATTAACAAGGTCACATTATATGAATATGTAAATTTAAAAAAAAATGTAGTGGTGTTATTAAGATGACAAAATTGCTGACATTGCAGCCATCTCCATGCCTCATGATAAAAATGTCATCTAGGCATGTCACATATAACTTTCAACATGGATAAAGCTCAAATAAATCTACTTTCCTAGCTAAGCAAAACCAAACTGTCATAAATCTGGGGTCACACACCACCCCCACCCACACTGATATGTTTCCTGGCTGCTCATAGATTTCACCTTCAAAATAAATAAAGTTGTTTGAGAGAATTACATCCATTAAATCAAAAATAAATCTAATATCCTTAGCTGATCGAAACTTACATTGAAGTAGTGTTTTCTAAAATAAAACCTTGCCTAGCTCCTGGGAAATATAGAAAACAGGTTTCCTACAACTACAGTTGGGTCCCTATTACGAGAGCGAAAGTCTGTTTAAGCGAATCTGTGAATGTCGGCACGTATTGCGCAAACCGGCATTATAACGAACGTCAAAAAATGCAAATTTGAAAATGTTGAATTACCATGGTTGGCCCGTCTGTGGTATAGCTCCATAAGGTAAGTGTGTGATAGTTATGGACCTTATGGTTAGGGTGCGAGTTAAGGTAAGTGCATAGATAGGTAATGTATGTAAGATTTAGTGTAGGATTAGAAGTAGGGTTTTTTTAAATGTATGTATGTATGTGGATTATTTATTTGGTTTGTGTATATTTTTGTAGGGGAAGTGTGCAGTACTTACGGACCTTAGGGTTAGGGTGCAGTTAAGGATAGTGCATAGATAGCTGTGTATGTGGGGTTTAGTGTAGGGTTAGAAGTAGGGTTTTGGTGCTTTACTTTAGGGTTAGAAGAAGGGTTTGGTTAGTGTATGTATGTGGTTTATTTATTTTGTTTGGGTAGGTAGTATGTGGCATGTAGTGGGGTTGGCCGACTATGACAGTTCGATATTTAAAATTTTGCGGTTTAGTGCATTTGGTATTCTCGCGGTTCATGCAATACGTGTCGGTGTTAAGGAATTCGCTCAAAAGTACTTTTGCTCTGATAATATAAATCCCTACAGTTAACAGTAATGTTATTTTTACAAAGTTCCTGTTTATCTTTACTAAACTATCCCAAGAATCTTTAAGAATATAAGTAATGTCAGCAAACTATGGTTTTAACACCCTATCACTATAAATGGCCAATAAATATGTTTTCAACACTTAATTATCTAGATGTAATCATTGAAAAAAGAAAGAATGGTTTTATTTCAACAATCTGCATAAAACCTATATTCTCCAATTGCTATCTTCATTTTAAAAGCAGTGCAGTTATCCAGGTGCATAAAAAAGTTTAGTTAAAACTCAATTTGTGAGACTGGTGAGAATGATCTCAGAGTATAACAGATTTTAATGACAAAATGGAAATTATATGACATGTTCATTGATATGGGATTATCCTAGTCCCTTTGTTTCTGATATTAGCTCAATGGTGACCAAGGAATGGAGTAAAAAATATAAAAGATTACGGGGTACCAGGTTAGATGGTGATTCCCGTAGTCCCACACTAGTAAGTGTTTACCCTAGTTATTCTCCTACAGCTAATAGAAGTTCTGGGGCAGGTTTAGTGTTGCAATATGGTTCAGGTGCAAAAATTTTAAAGAATGTAATTAGCAAAAGTTAGAGTATTTCCAGAGTTAATGATGCGCTGCCACAAGGGGTAGGTGATAATCCACAATTTTTTTATAAAAATTCAGTGAGTTTAAAGAAGTCCATTGAAAATTCTGTCAGGTTAGATGGCTCCTGTTTTCAACTTGTTCTAAAGATTACCTATAGTTGTGGGGCTTATAACTAATGTGTTTTTATTTACAATGGTGTACATATTTTGAAAAGGAAATTATTTGCATAAAACAATGTTTATCATCAGGATCTAGGCAAACAAGGTCAGGAGGGTATATCTCCATGATAACAAGATACTTAATTAAGATGAGAGAAAAAAATATAAAAAAAATGGAAAAGATGTCAAACTTTAACTTTAAAAACTGAAATAAACAAGCTTGCTAGACCAATTAAATATAGTGTGAGATAAAATCAAGAAACATTTGACAAAAACTGTATAAGAATATTGAGTATAATAATAAACAATTTTATAGATATTTAAGATGAGTTGAGGGTGAAGACATATGTATTGATAACCTGTGCAGATTTTAAAATTTATTCTCAAAGACATCCGATTATAGATACATTTACAAAATTTTATACATAGCAGTTTGTCTCCACAAATGGTATGATAAATTATCCTAGCAACATCTAGGTACCTGTCAGATACTCAAACTAATTTAGATTATATTGAAAAAATGCACAAATTCAACCCTAACAAAGCACAGGGAAGAAACAGAATTGATAATAATTACCCAAGAACACTTCAGCATGAACTTACTGTACCATTTCATCTGTTATTCACTAGGTCATTTATGTATGAGAAAATTCCTGAAATTCAGATCTCATTAAGCCTATGTTTACAGGAATGGGGAATATAATAAACAGAGTATCATACAGGCTCATAGATTTACTTTCTTCTTGTCAAAAAATAATGGAGATGGTTATTTTGGATAAATGATTGTCAGAAGTGAAAAAGTTGAGACTTGAAACCATATTTCAGCAGGCAAAGGTTGAAGATAGTCTTTAACCAACTGTAGCATGAAGTTCTTTAACTATATAATAAAAGCTATCACTATAAATGTAAAAATTGTACTGTGATGTAGGTTATAAAGGCTTATTAGCATTTGAAATGGCCAAACACAAAACAATGATCAATAAATTAGAACAACTGCATACTGGTGTAACCTTGATAAGGCTGTTAGCTACATGGCTTGCAAATGGGACTTAAGTATTATATAGAAATTGGACAGGACAGGTGAAATTGTAGGATGCAGTCGAGATTTCCCACAAGTTTCTGTTTTAGGTCCATACTTGTTTAGGTTGTCTATTTCAGATCCATCTTTTGTACCTCATGTCTTCTATTCTCTGCATGCAGGTGACTTGGAAAGAGGTAAACTGATTACATACTTTACAAACAGGTCACTTCTGCAAAAGAATATGACTAAATTGACCATTTGGGCACTGGAGAATAATATGCCAGGAAATACATCAAAAACTAGGCATACAAGATTTGGCTGGACTTAGACTGAAAGGTGACTGAATCCTTAATAAAGCACAACGTGATTGAAACTGTAGACTCACTTAAGGACCTGATATATAGCTTATATAATCATATCAACCAATAGGTTAATGATAGTTACAGAACAACAGGTTGGATAAAATGGTGTATAAAGTCTAGGCAATCAGAAATGATTAATTCATTGTTTGGTAATTACATTAGACCCAATAAGGTATGGAAAAGCAATGTGGAAACTTTATAAGAAAACAAGCATGAGTGAATTGGAAAGAGTACAGCAGAAATATAATGAGGGCATCCACAGTTGTGAAAAATTAATTTATTATGAAAAATAAAATGCCTAAACTTGTATGGTGTCTCATATAGATATTTAAGAGGAAATGTTATTCAGTTATGTAGTGCACTTCGAGACAGCTACTTCTGGGAATGTTTGGGGTTAGCACAAAGTAGAGAATCATTTATTTAGAATATAATATAGAAATGAGATGTATTAACTGGTTTTCTGCAATAGCAGCTCATGCATGGGATAGACTAGCAAATAACATTAAAACACGCAATAGTTTAGATATTTTTAAGAGCAAGTTAGCTACTTATTAGGGAAATGGCTGTTTTGATAAATTGCCAGTTTATACTGGTATTATTGTTTGTGCCTGAAATAGTTTTTGTAAGTATGTTTTTCTACATATATATATATATATATATATATATATATATATATATATATATAGTGTGCATAATGATGGCATTGAATGACACTGAGCACAATGCACATTAACTAATGAATGTTGTGGATTACTTATTGTCATTTGTTGTTTTGTAGTGAAAATTTATGAGAACTTACCTCAGTCAACAAGGATCTACTGATGGCCAGGCAATGGAGGTAGTGCCTGACATATGGAAGATAATAACATTATTCTAGGCAAGTGTACACCTTTTGTATGTGGCCTCTAGCACTTTCTGCACTTCACATACTACCTGATGGCACTGTTGTAACTGTATGTGAGGCATGTTGCTTGTTGGGATCCAGGTATTACAGCTGTGTTACACATTGCTTAACTAGGGAGACATTTTGATTTATGGCTTGATAGTATACTTTCTTCAGAGGTGTACTTTGCCAGACTGCATTATGTTCTGTATGTGTGACAACTGCAGGAGCTACACACTTTAAAACACAGCTATTTTATACTCCCAACACATATAGGAAAGTGAAAAGGTTCATGCAGCAGTTTTCATTACAAAATGCTGATATCAGGCACATTGTTGTGTAACTACTTCTCCTATGGACTAACTATCATGAATGCTCTTCCTTTCACATGTACCCAATCATGTCCATAGACAAATGGTGACATCTGTAGACACACAACACTAGCATTGCTGCATTGTCTCCACATGACTTATGTATGCCAGGATTTCTGTCTTAATATATTTCTCATTATATGCCCCTCATCTTCCATGCAATTACATCTCATCTGCTAAAGATGTACCACTATACCAATGCATTGCTGCACAATATTCAGCTAATAAGCTGTTCAAAATAACTGTTCCATTTCTCTGACAATGTCCTTGTGTATTGCACCACATATTGATTTGAGATGTATTAACTATTCCACTTCCTACTCTATCCAACTTGCATGTTGCTGCCACAACTGTTATTTCAACTATCAGTACTTGTCTGGGTATTATATCCATTGGTCTTCATTATTTCTCTTAATTTGTCCAGAAGTTTCCTAGTACTCCTGCCTGTTACTTCAATCCATATGAGGCATGAGAATTTTTGCACTATGTTACCTTCATTTAGCAAATGCAATGTCCTGCTATATCATGTGTCCTTGACCACTAGTATCATATCTCTCTGTCCCTGAGTTTGACTCCAATATTAGCTCTGTACCTCTTAATTCATTGTAATAACGTTTGACCTTTGGAGAAAGGTTGTAAATTTTATTTAAAAGTAAATTGTGACACTGCTTAGAGGTGTACACTTTTTTCACTTCTGAAAATGTATTTTGATTCACACTCTCTTACTCTGTTAAGATTTCAGATTAATAGTATTAACATTTAAAAAGTGCCCTTGATTGTCCATGACTATTTCTGGATTCATCCCTTATTATGATTAGATTTATCCCTGATTTATTTCAGAGCAGTGACGTTTTTTATTAGGCTTCCCCTGCCTTTCATGTATTCCAAGTACCATTCACAGTTACCTGCTTAATGAGCTGCATCTGGTTTACAATACTGTTTAAACTGTCTTCGTGAGCCCTGCTGCATGTCAATAGGGTCATGAATGTGTGTTCTGGCCATTAGCAGGAATACTTAACATGTAGGGTTGCTTGAAGTCTTGCCTAGTTGACAAGCAATGCTGCTTGTCGCTCAAAAATGGCTGAACATGTTAGCATCATTGTGATGTGCATGGGCTGTTAATGAATCCCAAGATGATATTATTTTTCTTCCAGACTTACTGGTTATGCCATCTGCATGAATATTTAAATAAGTAAGAAAATACCCCAGTTTATTTCTTTTGTGAATAAGGGATAGTACCAGATCTTTACAACATTCACTTATGCTTCACATGTATACTTACATGAACGTTACATTAAGAAAAGAAGCAAAGCAGGAGCCTATCCCACAGCTAGCTCAATTTTCAAGTTAGAAATCAGAAAAAATTATAGTTTAAATTTGTCTTAGGCAGCAAATAATGGGGCAATTTACCATTAAATCCAATGAGAAATGAATCCTTAAATGAAATAAATTACTAATTATGATTAATAATAAACAATAGACAGTCAGGTATGCTATTATGGAAGAATTATATTATTAAAGTAACATTTAATAGATTTTCTTTTTGATTAAATTAAAAATTAATATGGGTATTACTGAAATGACCGATTTTCTAGATGATGTATTTATCCAGGGAATCATTCTAAATAGATGTCCTAAAAATAATGCATTCCAAACATGTTCCCAGTAAAGGAAAGATACTAACCATTAATCTAATTTTAGGATGTGAATATATGTGTTTTAAAATGAAGCACCTACTTCATTGGTAAAACCATTTATTAAAACCAAAGAAATGCTAGAAAGTAATCATGATATTTATTTATAGTGATAACTATACCTTTCAATTAAATTTAATCACAACTATACACCATATCCTTTGAAAGTTAAGAAGACTTTTGGTGCAGATTCAATAAAGTCTATGTGGTGAGCTAAGACCATGTGTGAGTCTTGGCATGGCGCGCACATAATAGCAAACTGTATTGTATTCAATAAGCAGCTTTACATGGTTTGTACAGCTGTGAAAATACAGTAAACGTGGCATGCTAATTTCAGCATAAGCAGATGAATTGCATGCTAATCAACCAATCCATGGTCAGACCTTAAATCAGTTCCTGAATGCTGTGCTACAACATGCCGCTGATAACATATAACATTCCCAGTACGCACATGGAAATACCAGGCTGACTACAAGAAAACCCAACTGGTGATGTGGAAACACACAAATAGTACTTAGCTTCTTCACCACAAAACAACAGGAGAATCTCAGTTTGTAGAATCTAAGGAATAATACATAATTCACCTGTTATGAATGTTTCCCACACAATTTTCACAAAATGTATACACATGTACAACTCAAAAGTAAATTGTGTATGATTTCTAGGCACCTCTCACTGTGCCCAGCACTGCCCTGGTGGTATCTATGGTTCGTCTTATAAGCATTATACCCCTGTGTCATTGACAATATAGTACTTTACATTGTCATGGAATAAGATAGACAATACTATAAGATAACTAGTTTTAACAATAACACATGTAATGACATTTAATAAGCTGTGTATCTGTCAATGAATGGCAAAAATGCCTGTGCCAAGAGTGAAGTATTAGAAGTGCATACAGATGACAGTTAAGTCCTCTAATACATTATCTTCATAACATGAGAACAAGTATAGCATCTACCTGAAAAATGCAAGCATACTTTAGCAACATCAGAAGCCTTCTGTGCAGATAAATCTAAAGGAATGTCACTCTTCTCTGTTCTACAAATACATAAGTCCTCTCACCTTTAAGTTCCCGTATTATACAGTTACTTTGTTGTTGTGTAAACTCATGCCTCTGTGCACAGTGAATATGCAAATGAGGTGTGAGCTCAGAGTTGTTGAATCACAGACTTTTGGATTTATGTAGCAGATATAAACATGGTGTAGGTACTACCTCCATGTCTGATGCTATTGAACTGCAGGCCACCTGCAGACAGCAAGCAGATAGTAAACAATTTCAAAACATTCTATCAAATATAAAACCAACAATTAATAGTAGGGCAGTCCACAAACCATGCAGTCATTAAAGAAATTCAATCATAAAGTAACGAAAACTGTATATTTAAAATTGGTAAGCCCTTTTGCATAAAAGCTTCTTCAGACCATCAAATGAACAGTGGTCAAAATTCATTTAAATACTATACATCTACAAATCAGCTTACACTAAAATACAAACACATTAATTTAAAGTGGAATTGACAGAATTAATAGCATATAACCAAATCAAACTCATAATAATGCAATCAGACTAAAACCATATATAAAACAATTTTATTTTGAAGGATACTAAGCAATTTTTGATTGACTTATACCATTATAGTGGTTCTACGACACTGGACCTTGAGTTCGATTTTGTTAAGTTGGATGTGCAGTCCCTTTTTACTATTATACCTAATGCCTTAGGAGTTCAGTCTACACAAAGATATCTACATAGACATAGTGAATATAGGGAAACACAGATAGATCAATATGCTTGTTCCTATAAACGATTTTAGAGGACAATGTCTTTACCTTTGAAGATCATGTCTACTTAAAATGGGATGACGTAGCTATGGGCACTTCTTGTGCCAATAGCTACGCCAACATGTTTATGGCAGTATGGGAGGAAGAGGCATTGTTTAAGATGGATTTATATTTAAGTCATGTCAAGTTTTATCAATGTTTTGTCGATGATCTCTTCCATGTATGGGTAGGTACACCCAGGGACTTAGAAATATTTCTGATGCAACTAAATGAGATGTATGATTATTTGAAATTTACCATTAAATATTCCCAAACCAGGACTGAGTATTTGGATGTATTTGTGGAAAGATTGAGTAATTGCTTAATCAATACAGTGATGTACAGGAAATATTGCTACAGGAATACCCTGTTACATAGAGGTAGCATGCGCCCTCAATACATCTTAAAAAATATTGTTAGGGGACAAGGGATGAGGGCATCAAGGTTAAATGCATCAGATGAGGGGTTCAATCAGGAGTTGATTGAACTGAAAGGTAGGTTGGTTGATAGGGGATATGGCCCCGATGAAATAGATAGGAACCTCCTGGGACTTGGTGATCTCAGGCAGGATAGAGCTAGACCCTATTTTTCTTCCACTATTGATAATATGGATCATTTAATCGGAGTACCTTCCTTCAATAGTATGAAGGTTCCGATGTTTTTTACAGTATATACCAAGCCTATTATGGATATCATTAGGAAAAATTGGCATGTTTTCACTACTGACCCAGTAGTTAAGAGGGTGGTGGAGGAGAATCCTAGTTTTTTTAAATACAAGTGTAACCTGAAGAGGTTGCTATGTCATCCTGGAGATAGTAGCAGACATATGTAGAAGTTGTAACTTTTGTAACTATCCTGACACTACAAAGGTTTTTGTGTATCCTGATACAGGCCAACACTTTAATTTTGAGATTGGTGCAGAATGTAGAACATCACATGTAGTCTACCTCGCTAAGTGTGTGACCTGTAGTTCATTTTACGTTGGAAAAATGGATAGGCTACTTAGAGACAGAGTCAGGGAGCACATCTACAACATCAGAGTTAGGACACAAACTAATGCTCTATCCAAACACATTATGGCACAGGGGGATGACCATACCTTTAGAGTCATGGTAATAGATTTGGTTAGACCTACTGTACGGGAAGGTGACATTCGGACTCTAATGGAGAGTAAGTACGTAAAATGGATATTGAGGCTTAGGGCAGATAGAGGCAAGGGTTTAAATGAGAGAGCCTCTATTAAGTCCTTATTAAAATCCAGGAGACTTTTGATTAAGTAATTATGATGAAAACAATGTCTCTCTGAGATTTATATAGTTATTTATATATTTCTGTGTATACATATATTCTTATACCTCTTCATTTGTATGTTTTTTTATGTATATGGTTTTAGACTGATCGAGTTATTATGAGTTTGACTTTGGTTATATGGTATTAATTCTGTCGATTCCACTTTAAATTAATGTGGTTGTATTTTAGTGTAAGCTGATTGGTAGATGTATAGTATTTAAATTAATTTTGACCACTGTTCATTTGATGTGCGAAGAAGCTTTTATGCGAAAGTGCTTACCAATTTTAAATAAAACAGTTTTTGTTACTTTATGGTTGATTTTCTTTATGTACTGCATGGTTCATGGAATGCAATACTATTAATTGCTGGTTTTACTTGTTTTATATTGAGCAGTACCACATTTGCCCCTTACGGTGTGTTATTTTGCTTTTTGTGTTTATTCTATCAAATATGTTGGAACCATGCAAACACAGTATGTGGCATTGCACTGCAGTTAACACACAGAAGTTATTAATGGATATGAAGTATACAAATATTTTTTAACTATTCCTGTGGCAGCAGTTGTAACTGTAGGGCTGCAGTACAGATGATCTTGGGTTCTAATACAGCAAATTCCAAACATTTTTACTGTTGTTCCATTTTACTTTATATTAAAATTCAAATGAAAAAACATCACACACTCCTAATTTTATTCAGGATTGTACACTCAATTTTAATAAACTCATATGAGTTATTTGTCTGATTGAGGATATACTGACTAATGTGTTTTTGTAATCATAATTGTGTTCTCTGGCCTTCGATGGTCTTCAGACTTCAATAATAGCCATACAATCAGGGATGTTTAAACTAGGACCTTGTCAAGTCACACATATACATGGTTAACCCTTCCATCTGTCACAAATATTTATATGTAAATAATGAGTATGTCTGAGAAGCACTTCTTCTGTGGCAAGGATAAAAAAAATCACTGCTGTGGAAGAAAATGTTGTGTCCCTTATGCATAGGTTTCAATTCCACATTGTAAAAGTTAATATTATCATTATGTAAAGCCCACAAAAAGTGTCATTTCAGAAAATGTATGCCTCCAGTTATATTCTGCAAAATTAAATCAGCCATCAGTTACAGCAGCAAACAACCCTCAAACTAATGGCAAATGTCAGATTAACTGCTTTCCTCTATTTTGGCACTATTGCTCAGGCATTTAATGTGACATAAAAGTGGTTGTTATCATTGCTCAGGTTTGCTCACTACCAGTAAATGTGATGACAGGCATTGGCAGAAAATCATTCTTAACTATTGCTGTTTTCCCTGGTTGGGCATGTCTGGTGGTAGAAGGGAAGATGCCCAATTTAGGGCACTGAGGTGGGGTGTTGAGGAGTCCAGAATCTTTAATGGACTTCTTATAAAGCGCCACAGCCAAAGGCTCTTGCAAGGGGACTATACTGTCTCTCAGTACAGTCAGGCTTGGAATAGTCTGAGCAATGCTGTCTCCAGTGCAACTGGCATTCCATGTACTGGAGAATAGTGCAGACATCACTTTACTGACCAGAAAAGTTGCAAGAGATATATACAAAACCAGTGGCTGGATGAGCTCAGGACTGCTGACATCCCATAATTGTGTAAGTATACTGATAAAGAGAATTTATAGTAGATAGAAAGATGCATAAAGGCAAGGCTGGTATGTGTTATGCTCTTCTCTTGTTTTCTTCTTTTTATTCCACAGAAAATGCTGGATGTATGTACACAGCACAACAGAACTATTATTTTAGATACATTATTTTTTTGATATACAGAGGAGTTGTGGTATTGTATGAGGAAGTCGGGAGTGGCAGAGAAGTATGTAAGAGTGGTACAGAATATGAATGAGGGTAGTGTGACATTGGTGACGACTGCGGTGGGAGTGACAGATTTGTTTAAGGTGGAGGTGGGATTACATCAAGGATCAGCTCTGAGCCCTTTCTTATTCGCAGTGGTGATGGACAGGTTGACAGATGAGATTAGACAGGAGACCCCAAGGACTATGATGTTTGCAGATGACATTGTGATATGTAGTGAGAGTAGGTACCAGGTTGAGGAGACCCTAGAGAGGTGGAGATATGCTTTAGAGAGGAATGAAGGCCAGCAGGGCTAAAATAGAATATATGTGTGTACATGTATGTGAGGGTAGAGGAATGGTGGGGATGCAGGGAGTAGAGTTGGTAAAGGTGGATGAGTTTAAGTACTTGGGATCAACAGTTCAGAGTAATTGTGAGTGTGGAAGAGAGGTGAAGAAGAGAGTACAGGTAAGGTGCAGTTGTTGGAGAAGAGTGTCAGGAGTGATTTGTGACAGACTGGTACCAGTAAGAGTGAAAGGGAAGGTCTATGATTAAGTAGTGAGACCAGCTATGTTATATGGGTTGGAGTCGGTGGCATTGACGAAAAGAACAGGAGTCAGAGCTGGATGTGGCAGAGTTAAAGATGTTAAGATTTGCACTGGGTATGACTAGGATGGACAGGATTAGGAATCAGCATATTAGAGCGTCAGCTCAGGTTGCACAGTTTGGACAAAGCAAGAGAGGCGAGATTGCATTGGTTTGGACATGTGCTGAGGAGGGATGCTGGGTGTATTGGGAAAAGGATGCTAAGGGTGGAGCTGCCAGGTAAGAGGAAAAGAGGATGGCCTAAGATAAGGTTTATGGATGTGGTGAGAGAGGACATGCAGGCGGCTGTTGTGAAAGAGCATGATGAGAGGACAGGAAGAAATGGAAACAGATGATCCGCTGTGGCGACCCCTAACGGGAACAGCCGAAAGAAGATGATGATGA
This sequence comes from Protopterus annectens, assembly GCF_019279795.1. Taxonomy (NCBI): domain Eukaryota; kingdom Metazoa; phylum Chordata; order Ceratodontiformes; family Protopteridae; genus Protopterus; species Protopterus annectens. The sequence goes on along the minus strand of NC_056731.1, from coordinate 1,063,602,926 downwards.
GTTGTAGCAAAGCATGCATATCCAAACTGTAAAAGCAAGCATGCATGCTTCATTTTGTAGCTCAAGCCAACAAGCCAACTGTAGGAGTCAAGTCTAATACTGTAGTCTGATGTTGTGGGTTCAAGTACCTCAAGTAACAGATATATAGAAAAATCCTTTAAAATATATTTTACATATTCGTTTTCAACACAAGTGGAATAAATGCCATGGTTTTAACTTAATCTGTATGATTGGACCAAGCATATTTGCAATATATACACATTGCAAGGATTACTCTGAGCAATCTTTACTGATAGTTGAGATAAGATACTTTATTATTATGACACTAGATTGTATGTCACATGTGATGGTACAAAGTTTCTGTCTTTTTTTCTTTCAACCCAGCCCTTATGTTGTCAAAGCATTTCCATGTTATACATCTCTGGAAAATCATAAAATGCTTATCACCTGCCAGGAGATGGCAGAGTTGCTGTGTAGGGTTGTGCACAACAACATTGGTGCATGCCTTCACCAGATGGAAAGGCTGCTCGCTTATGGTCTGTAGAAAAAGATGTTAAACACTTCAACAGCCAGTGGAGGAAGGGGACAGTGATGACAGTTCTGCAGGTGAGGACTAGATTTTCACTGACCCCATGTTTGATAGGCATGGGCATCTGTCTATTGTTCCCTCCCCAACCCAGTCATGGTGTCCCTCAACCTGTCATGTCATTCACTGTCCCTGTTTATTGTCCTGTTTGTTCTGCTTTCTTGCATTTGCTTCTTCACCTACCCTACTTACCTGACCAAGAAATACCTACATCTGTTACCCAACAATCTTCTTTCAGTGAAGCAAAAAAAAAAGGGCACCTGTCCCACAAAAAACATATTGTCCCATATATCTCTCTCTCCTCTTTGCATACATATCTTCTTGACACACTTAATTCAGTCCAACTGTCTATACAGCATGATTGTATTGTTGTCAGCCCTGTTTATTGATGTGATGGTTCAAATTCAGCTAATATTCTGTGAGTATTGTCATTTTACATTGTTGAAGAAGTGAATAGCCATAGTTCTTCCTTACCTCCCTCCTGTACATTCCTATGTTGCTTTTCCTACTGTTCTTCCCCCTGCTTGCCCTCCATTTCACCACTTTCCTATCTACCCCATTTTAATAACTACTGATGTAAGATGGGGTCGTTGGGAGACAAGAATTGAGTACAGACAGGTTTATTGGTAATTATACCATGACCCCTTCATTAATATTCCAAAAAGTGCACGCTGAATGGCCAGCGTGCATGTTGTAAATCAACTTACACTAATGGAAAAAAGTCCGGTCGCCCGGACTTTTTCCATTAGTATAAGTCTCTTTTAAAACACTGTCTCGCTATGTTAAAAGAGTTTAGAGCGAAACAGGTTTAAAAAAAAAGGCAACGGAGAAAGCAAGATCTCTGTTGCTTTTTACTGTTTCGTATGTTAAATGGGTTTAACATAGCGAGACAGCTTTAAAATAAGCAATGGACATCTCCGTTGCTTATTTTAAAGCTGTCTCACTATGTTAAACCCATTTAACATAGCAAAACAGTAAAAAGCAATGGAGATCTTGCTTTCTCCATTGCTTTTGGCCACAACTCTGATGTACTGCGTAGGCATGCGCAGTACATCAGAACTGCCGCGGATACCAGCCAGCTGCGGAAGGGCAGCAAAGAGGCATTATACAATGCCATTATTTAAGAAAAGTAATTATTTCTTTTCTTAAATAATGTCATAGTATAATAGCAATAACCCACTTCTGGGTGTGGGTAATGTGGGAAATAGGAAATTCACCCCAGGGATCACCTCTGTGGCTCTGCTTGACAGCGGCACAGGAAAATAATTTTCTTGGGTGGCAAAAGACAGGGTACCTTTCTGACTGGGCTTGTATAGGCCCCAGGGCCGGTAGCCTAGTACCTGCCTATGAACCTATGAAATCTGTCTTTTTAAGGTATACCTGCACATGAGAAACGCAACAGCAAATGCTACACTTTTCACATTCATCAATGTGGTAACATGTTAATCTTTAATATCTTGATAAATGGACATGACTAGCTATCCATTTCAGACAGGCATCCCAACATCTTCTGTCAAACATCCAACAATGATGTTGTGTTGTGGTGCTTGTGTTATGTACTGAGTTCTCTAGTCTGTGTACCTTAGGTAGGGGTTTTAATGTCACAGAAGTCAACTGGTATTTTAATGTGCATCTGTCTAGTCTGAAGAGCATAATTGTGTATCCTGCAGTCATCACTATAATCCCATGAAGTACCAATATTTTGACAATTGGACATGCCTATACATCCATTCATCTTCTCTCAAACATTCAGTGATGATGTCATCTACTTTAAATTGTCCTGCAGCCTTGTAAAATTCAGACTTCTGCCGTATAGCTTATGTTAAGTACTGAGTTCACCATTCTGTGTACTTAGGTAGAGTTTCTAATCTCACTGCACAAAATTGATGTGGGCCTATGTTTGTCTAGTCTGAAGAGCATAAATGTCTATCCTGCAGTCATCACTACAATCCCACAGAGTACCAGTATTTTGACAGTTTGACATGCCCAGACATCCATTTCATTCAGCCCTCCCAATATCGTCTGTCAAATATCCAGTGATGATGTCATCCACTATAAATTGTCCTGCAGCCTTATAAAACTCAGACTTGCACCATGGCGTTTATGTTAAGTACTGATTTCTCTAGTCTGTGTACTTAGGAAGGGTTGGTAATCTCACTGCAGTCAACTAGTGCATGTGTTTTTGTTCACTTAGTTAAAATTAGAGCACTTTATACCAGCATGTAGGATGCTGCTATTACCATCTTTTCCTCACCAGACACTGCTGATGCCATCACTTATAAGGTGTTGTCCAACACTCTCCACATCAGACTTGTGCTGTTGTGCTTGAGTTAAATATGAAGATCTCTAGTAGTTGTATTTAGATAGGTATAGCTTCTGTTCTCAATACAGTCAACTGGTATGTGATTGTGTTTGTTCACTTGGTTGACATTAGAGAGAGAAAATTTTACACTAGCATGTGGGATACTGATATTACCATCTTCCTTACAACAGAATCTGCTGATGTTGCCAGCTGTAGCTGTCTCTCAAGCATGTTCTGCTAATGTCACAGGCTAGGTTAGGATCCCTAGAGTGAGTGAGTGCTGTGCCTTTAGATTTGTGGATGTACAGCATTTCTATCAGGGCAGGGTCACAGACTGGCCTGTTGGCCAGGCACAAGTCACCTCTCAGTAACCTATACGATACAGAGTACATTGACAGTGCTTTCAATATTTCCATGTATCTCATGGCATGGTTTGTAGGCATTTTATTTTCTTGTTGAGAAACACCTGCTGTCTCTCCAGCTGCTGCAGGTGTCAGCTGAGGTACATGCAAAAGGGATAATTGTACTCTATTAGTGTTCTGAAGAGTTTTGAGTACAGTGGTATTATAACATCCTCAGACCTGGACGCCATGCCCTGATTTATGAGGTGCATGATGTAGAAGGCTTTGCTTATCTCTGTGGAAACATGGTGGTCGAACTTTAGATTGCTTTCTACCTGTGTTCCATGTTGTCACCCCACTGGGTTTGAGCTTAGTGGAGGTGCTGTCAATACTGTAGTTAGCAGGGGAATTCAGGTCTATATCATATGAGCAAATCACTCAAATTGCGAACGCTCATAATATCGAACGTACCGGACCTCAAACTTCCTATTGTGGAGGGCTGCACCCTCCACATCCCCGGTAAATATATATTCCAACTCCAAGATCACACTACAGTGAGGAAAGGGCAAATATCCCATTCTTCACTGTACCGCAATCTCAGAAAAAGCACTTCAAGGTCTGGTATGTTCGATATCATGAGCGTTCGCAATTTGTGCGATTCACTCATACGATATACACCTGGGGAATTCCACTTTGCAAAAGGCAATAATAATGGCACATGTGGCATTAATTGTGGACTGTGTGGCTTAGACACCAATTATTTGTCTGTGTTAGCTACTCCTGTAATATGCTAACATCACTGTGGGACTCAGTGATTGCACAAAAGTTGCAATCATCAGCAAACTCGGTAAGTCAAAGGCCGATTAATTTTGTCTGGACTTCTGAGAAATAGATTCCAAATTGTAAAGGGCCCAGCACAGATCTCTGTGGTATGCCACTGGTGACTGCTCTACTAGAGGAGGTTGAGTCACCAACTTTTACAGTATGTGTTCTGTCGGTGAACCAATTGGCTAACCGTCTAGTGATGTAAGGGTTAAACCCCAGCTGGGAGAGTTTATCAGTGATACCTGAATGGGGGATTGTGTTAAATCCCTTAGCCAGATCAAGACAGGTGGCATGCACTGTTTTACCTTAATCCAGGGCTTCAGTAACTTTCTCAAAGAAGTCTGCTAGGTTTAATAAGTATGATCTACCCTTAATGAAGCCAAATTAGGTTGGGTCTAGAGTCTGAAGGTCACCTATGTCCTTGTTGATAAGGTCCATGATGATTCTTTCCATGGCCTTGCACATGAGACTGGTTAGACATATATGCCTATAGTTCCCAGGGTCAGTTGATGGACCCATTTTGTGCAAGGGGACTACTGCTGCTGTTGTCCACTTTGCTGGAACAAAGCCAGTTCTTAGGCTATGGTTAAAGAAGATACTAATTAGGTCTGCCAGGTCTTGTTTTATATTGCTTATTAAGCAACCTGGGATGTTACCTGATACCATTGAAGCCATGTGTTTAGTCTTGGAGAGTCCAGATATGACCTGATGTCTAGTGATAATAGGCAGAGGACTGGTGTCAGATATGCCCTAAGGTATGGCCAGTGGGGCCAGGGGGTTAAAGTTTTCACCAAATCTGTCAGCTAGCAGGTTGGCAATATCTTCTGGAGCAGCTTCATGTTTACACTCCTATCATTAAGTACCAGAACTTTGTGTTTACCTCCAGTGGATATTGCTATATCGGAACTTTTGTTTCTTTGACATTGCCTAAAAAAAGGCACTATGGTGGAGGCAAGCACCTTTGCCAGTATCTGATAGCCTACAGGACACTAGTGCAAACTATCTCAGACAAAGCAGTGTGGCTTGTTGACCATGTCATCCCAGGCTGACAGATACTGGATCCCCTGGACTGACAGCAGAAGCTAAGCCAATTGTTGAATTCCACCATCTGTTGTTTATATTGTGGCATCATCCTGGGTAAAGGTAGAATGTTGATTAAGGCTAGGGTCATACTTGCCTGGGACACATAATGTGAGAGTTCAGTCATATGTCTCTTCATATAGTCCAGAGATGTATGTCTCAAGTAATTTCACCCCGACATGAATTATAACAGAGTCATAATGATACTTGTTGTTGAGTGATGTGAGTGACATGGTATGATACACCCGTATGTATATTGTTGGCATATTAGGACATGTGTTGTTGTAGTGGAACAGATCAACAACTAACAAGATTCACATTCCACCATCACAGTGGCAACTGCAGTATGGCATAGGTGTGCAAGTGTCTACATACCATCATTAAATGCTCCATGACACACATCAATATAAATTCATATTGATTACATGGTTAAGTAAGTCTTGCTAATACACATGTTGTTGATCTGTGATATACACAACAACGTGTCAAGTGTTTTGATACAATTGCAACCTTGGGAAATTCATTGTATGTGCAGTTGTGTTGCTAGAAGCAAGGATTATTGAGTAGGTCAGCCGCACCATTGTGTGACTTTCACATTTCTGTCAGTAAATTTTCTGCATGAGCCACAAACATCTAGTATGTAATATGTCCTGATAAGGTATCATGTTGCTCAAACACAACCTGCCCATGAAACACATAAAGGTTTATGCTGTGTAATTTATATGAATACATGACATTGATACAGTTGTACAACTGTGTGTATGGTACCGTTGTGTAGAATGTGAGGAATGACCATGGTTGTATGTGTAGGTCTTTTCACAAATCATGTTTTCCAATACAATTGAAATGTTAAGTGGAATACACAACTAAGCACAGATGTGCATGTGGATGCCACCAGACATACCCAGCCGGAGTGAAGAGACAATCAAGTAGCTGACTGTCTCACATGTCACCACTGTTCATCAGCTAAAGTATACATGCAAACCTTACTCAGTGTTTATGCTAAGGAAGGCAACACATCTGTGTGCTCTGTATAGCTACTAACACAGAATAGATGAGCTATGACAATATTGCAGATTGCCTATAGCGTAACTCAGAGTATGGGCCTACCAGACACTGTTGGATCCATACTTCAACACAGCCTCCAGATGGAATATGTTCCCATAGAAGGGTGTACATTAACATGCATCCATCTGATTGGGGAGAGGGGGCAGCACCTGATACCTGCATGTATAGACACATCCTGACTCTCTTCATCTGTGAGGTAGACCAACATATCATCATGGACCTTTACTAAATGTGCACTGGTAATATCCCAACTGCGTGTAAAAGACATGCAATTTGTTCATGCTACATCCATGTCTGTTACATCTGTTAGATGTCCTCAAGAAGATTATGGCCATCCATGATGACAGCACTATCATCCTGCAGAACTTCACCAAGCCAAGGCATTTGACAGAAATCCACACTGAGGTATTACTGAAACACTGTCACAATTGGCCATAAACATCTATATCACCAAGTGGGTAGACCACTGGCTCTCATACATGAGATCTAAATATGCTGAAGTGTGTGAAGTGACCTATATCTAGAATCCAGTGATCAGGTCAGTACATCAGGGTTTTGTGCTAAGCCCTTTACAGTCCATTATTTAAGTCACAGACATCAAGAATGACATACACATCCTGTGTTCAAACAGCTGTCTGGAGGATGCAGATTGTGTACAATCATTGAATCCAGCTGTGATATTAGTAGAAAACAAATAGTATCAACACACACAAAAAATTGCTGCCACAGCCATGAAGGCACATGACATAAAATAAAATCATGGGGAGATTTGTTACATTACAAAAGCAAATGCACAACCCAATGATAATGTAGACAGCACACCCCTATGCACAGACCAAGTGCTATCTGACCTGTGCACTGAAGTAGATGGTATGCAGAACATCCACCAGCATGTGCCCATACTGATAGTTACTCCCTTATAAGTAACACAACTCCTGAATATGTGCAGGACATCCACATCAAAGGCCATTATACTTCCATAGTTCACAGCCTTCATCACACCAATAATTGAGTACAATGAGCTCCTTTTCATGTACCTTCCTACACATCTTCCAGGGATGAATTACTCAGATGTACCACATTTGCCATAGTGAGCTCCCACACATGTTATTGGCCATACCTAGGTACTCTTTTTGTTGCATAAACATTAGTGTCTAATGGTGTGGAAACCCCATCAAGGTGTTGCACCAGATGCACATGTGACACCTGTTCCAGTGATGCCCTCAGTACATACATAGCTGATTTACAACATTGTAGGCATGGGTTACATTCATCACAGTGTATACTGTGCCATATATATGCCATGCACCACTGTCAACTAGTCTGGATTAATCATAATCTCACATATAGGTATAGCAGTGTCCCTCCTAAAACATCCAGCAGATGTTAGAGTGTCGGGACGGTGTGCTTGATTCCCTTTGTAGATTGCTGATGACTCATAATAGTTGTACAATTGTCTTTGTGTAGAATCATCTATGATCACTCACAATCACTTATGTTATGCCAGAGACATGGGATTACTGTTGGTATTATTGTGATATTGTCCATGACTATGCATGCTTCTGTTTACTGTTGTCCATGAGCCAGTAACTATGTGTCCCACTTGGTTGCAGTCATATTCAGGGAACTCATTCTGCACATCTTCACAATATGCACCTAACCTCTATTGTATATAACATCCCTGATATATGTCCTCTCCATTGTTCATATCAGGATACTTTTATCACAAAGAAATGTTCTCCATTGTTATGTGTGTGACAATCACATAATATACATTCCCTGTGCGGTCTACACTGTATCATTTCAATAGGTGATTTTGGGTTCCTGCTACAACTGTTTTCATTGACATGCCCTCATCTGCTACACATTGACATGTTTCACCAGTCCTCTTTCCCTGTGTTCATTTATACAGTTCATCTGCGTGTCCCTATTCAATACATACACTTCCACTGACTGTTTATTTTTATTGGCAGTCTATGTACCATTACAGATTATTTACACAACTTTTGTTCAGTACATATGAATAATAGTTTGCACTGTATACACTTTCATATAATGTGTTGGAACTATATACATTGCTTTATTCATAGCATTTGCAATTTTTCTGGCATATTGCATGGACATGCTGACTAGTTTGCCTGTAGGTAAACAGGTCTACATGTCTGCTACTGTCTGTGTTGCTTTACATGGTTTCCACAAAACTGCACTTATTTACATTTAAACATGGTGTGTAGCATGAATATGTAATTAGTGTTGCTACTCACCTTACAAATGTGTAAACTCCATGCAGGCTTTGCACTAAGCCAACACAGAGTTTATTGCATCCCCAAATTTGTCTTTCAGTATTTTTTTTTTGGTAGTACTCACTGTCTTCCAGAATGATCTTTTTTCCTGTATTTTATGGGATATTTCTGACCATGCCATAGCTTCAGTATATGACAATAAGTTATTGCTTTGAATGTATGAGACAACTTCAGCCAAAGTGTTGAAAGGTCTGTGACCTTCTTTTGGAGAAATCCTTAACTTGGATGAGAAAAAAAAATAACCTTAAAGTTGCATTTCTTTAGTGATTTGATGAATGATAAACATATTTTTCTCTCCCTAATTTATTTGCTAGAAAAGTCAGTATCAAATATAAAAGTAATTTTACCAGTCTAAGATGGATGATTTGACCAAGCAGCCTTTAATACTAAAGATTTAGCCCAGTTGGAAATGAATTTAACTGTAATGGATCTCGGCAGAGTGTTTGTCTTGCTAGAAGGTTTAGATAAAGCTTAATGGGCTCTTACTATGTAGTTAAGAATCAAAGTAGTAAGAAAAGTAATATTTTATGGGCATGCCACAATTTCTTGTACATCATAAATCCTTATTGTATTTATTCCTCCCTATTACTTCCCATGAAAAAAATGGTCGGTTTCAGTAGGAATTCAGTTTGTGTCTGCTGTTTCTTCATCCTTCCTTTAAAGTTGTTAGTGCTTTTTCAGTGATTCAGTAATTTTGGAACTTTGTTGTTTCATCATATTTTTAATAATAATAATAGTTGTTTGCCTCTTCAGTCTTCCTTAATATAATTCAATTTGCTATCCAGGTTGCCCCTATTTTTAATGAAATCCCTTGCATATTTGTAGTAAGGACTTAATTTTTATTTTAATGCTATTATCCTGAGTTTTAATTTTGGAATGATCCATCTTGAAGTCATTTGTAATTTTCCCCTTAACCACGACAGACAGGAACATTTGAGAACTAGTCTTGAGAAATAGGACCACAAACTTTATTTGACATTTTCTTAATAGATGTTAGCAAAATGGGATACAGGATCCTAAATAAATAGAATTTCCGTTAAATTAATTGAAAGTCTGATGAACCTTTTCTCTGAGTAGCTAACAGGCTACCATCTTGCTTCAGAACCCTATTTTTGTTTTTCCATTAACTTTTGTATTGCATACTGGTGATGATCTCTCAGGATGAACTTGAAAATGGTCCTGTTAGATTAGTGTTTAACCACAGTTAACAATGAACAAATGAAATATAATTAAATTAAAATAAAATATTGTCACACGTATTTTGGGTATACAAAACTGATTGGACCAAGCACAGGTGGGAGTCCATGATGAGGCAGTCATTGCCCTTTTGTCAGTCTAAGTCATATAGCAGGCAATTAAAAGTAATGTGGCCTAGCCTGATTAAATATTTTAAACATCCAAAATGCACTGCATTTCAAATGTGAGTTATATCTCCTAATATGTTGCTACCATAAACAGATAAATCATGTCAATATATAAAGAGCCATTAATTATGAGGATAGAATGTTGTCAACATGGAATACCATAGTTCTTGAAAAAGGTTGTGAAACTTAGTTTTGTATAGAGAGCGTACAATTAGCCTAGTACCTACTTATGAACCTATGAATTATGAGCCAAAGTTAATTAAGGGGGTAGGGGTCTGGTAAACCAAAACATGGATGTAAAAAAGAGCTTCCTATCAATAATGCCTCAATATTATTCATGATGGTTGGTGATAAAGATCATAAGATCTAACATAGGGTGGTAGACCTGAAATTTCTGTCCATTGAGATGCTGCAGATGCAGTATGGTCCTTAAGTCTACAGCTGCTGTTCCTCAAATCAATTGACATACTAGCTTGTTGAACTACTTGGAATTGGTGTGAGCAAACTGGTGGTTAAACATATAAAAGGAGAGAGCAAAGAAGCATTTTAAGATGTTAGTGAGCCCAAAAAGAAAGATACACCTTTTTCCAGTTATGGGAATGCAGATAGAAGTACTTCCAAGTAGATATAAAAGTCAGTTCTAACATTTTGTTTCTAGGACAGTGAAAATACAAGTTTAACTATTTTGTTGGAGAAGAACATCAACAAATGGGTAATCTTGTGGATGCAAAAAAGAGTTTTTCTACCCTAGATTTGAAAATATTGTAAGGATGTTAGTAGAATTTACTTTTTATCCCAAAATATACAGAAATCCTTTAAATACTTTTGGACAATGTTTGAATTGTGTACTGGATTATTAAACATGATAAGTAAATAATGGTGATAACTGCTTTAAAAATATTAATCTTCAGGATACACCATATAATTAAGAAGCACAATCATCTGGATAACACATCCAACATGGAGTTTTGCTCACAACGTACTGACTGAAAATGTGTCTCACATAACACCACAAATAAATCACTTTTAGTCTAATATGAAAATTACAGCATCACTTGCTATCTGTGACATCCCTCTTGTTACAGTTTACAAACAGTAAAGTATTCATAATGTTTAAGATAGGGGTATCATACAACTATATCGTACACTATAACTATTTACTATGTGATTGCGTAATTTTATACCAGAAAATATTACATCTATCTTCTATCAATCTTTTTGGTGAAGCATCCAAAATTTTAGATTTTGACTCTTCAAACAGTGTTAGCTCTTTTTCTATCACTGATTGCCATGCTAACCTTAGACCTCAAAGATGCTTACCACCACATTCCATTTACTAACAATTTCAAGTGATTTCTACCGCTTTTGTTTGTCTGGGATACATTATCAATTACCTGCATTACCCTTTGGATTGTCCACTGCAGCACGGAGGATGTTTGTAAAGTATTTAGCCCCAGTGGTGACCCATTGCAGTTTCCAGGGTTTCCACATTTTTCTTATTTGGATGACTTGCTTATTTGTGCACAGTCTTTTCAAAGATGTCAGGAATCATTGACAAAGGTTTCTTTTCTCCTAAGCTATCTGGGATTCCAGATAAATATACAAAAATCTTTCCTGACAACATTATACAGGGATGTGTTCACAAACTGCCAGGTAGGCACTGTGCTGCAAAAGACTTTCTTTCCTTAATAAAAGGAAGATTTGTTTCTGTCAATATGCCTGAACTTTTCATGTCAGTCATAGGCTACTACCAGAGAATTTCACTGGTTATAGTTGCATGGCTTCTTTGCCAGACTACATATGGAAGATATTCACTAGTACCTCAATAGGATGTGGACACAACATTCTCATCTTCTGGAATTTTAGATTACAATCCTGGGCTTTATAAAGTCTGAACTCTATTGATGGAGAGATCAGGTGGCTTGGAATGCAAGTCTTCTTTTTCTCTACCCGATCCAACACAATCTTTAATTACCGCTCACCCAGATTTTTCTTACGGAGCAGTTTCAAAGAGGATAAAAGTACAAGGACTCTAGGCAGTTCAGATAGACCAAAGCAAATTAATATAAAATAAATGCTGGATGTAATATATGCAATAAAGTCTCTATATCATCTATGTGACTCAAGTCTTCAGCAGATCATTACAGATAACACCAGAGGGATGTGGTACATAAACAAGCTTTGACAAACCAGGTTGCACCCTCTATGCCAGTTGGAAATAATACCTTGGGCATTACCTCTTCAGTATTTGTGCAGCTCTCCAGTAATTTTACATATCATCAGAGAAAAATGCCAGGGCAGACAACCAGAGTAGGTCCTGCACAGACCTTCAAAAGTAAAAGTTCAATGAAGATGTCTTCCAAGAACTGATCCTGATGTGGGGGAACACTTAGGGTAGATCTGCTTGCTTCCTTTAAAAACAGATAAATTAGCATATTCTGTTCCAGGACTCCTTGCAGACAGGTTTGGAGAGCAGATGTTGTATTATCCAATGGTTCTGGGTGTCCCTATATGCATTTTTTACTCTTTGCAATGATTTCAAAAATAATTCTGGAGAAAAATCACTATGGCAACTTCCTTTTCACCCAGACAAAATTAGTTCTCCCTTCTTATGAAATTGGCCAGGGGTAATTACCACAAGCTTCCTTACAGACTGGATCTAGTCACACAAGACAAGTGGAGTTTGATACACCCTGATGTCAAAACACATCAGCTAACTGCCTGGATGATTCGGTTTTGTTATCTTTTAGGCAACATTTTCAATGGGGCATGCAGCAGGAAATGATGGAGGCAAAAAAGCCTACTACTAGAAATTCCTATATTGGCAAGTGGAAGAGAATTTCTAGGTGGTGCCTAGCCAATAAGCAGGGGCTCATCAGGGATTTTGCATCACTGGTGCTGAAATATTCATGTGAGCTACTATACTCACTCGTTTATTCATCTGTAAAGGTTAATCTTGTGGCCATTTCAGCATGTCTGCCCATGGATTCCCCCTCTTTCCTCTCTGTCTGTAGCGAAGCAGTTTTTGAAACTAATTTTTACACTTGAGATCTCCACCTAAACAGGTTCCTTCTCCTTGGGATCTCAATTTTGTGCTGGAGGAATTGACTACACCAAGTTTGAACCTGCCTGTCTGACTGATTGGAAGTTCATTACTTGGAAAACTGCTCTTCTCCTTGCCATGACATCTGCAAGAGCATCTTAGTTGCAAGAGTCTCATTATGGGAAAACCCTGTCTGGTGTTCCATAGGTTTAGGGTCACTCTGTGCACAGACCCTTCATTCATGCCCAGGGCTGTTTCTATGTTCACGTTGAATAAGGCCACCATTCTTCCTGTATTCTATCCAAATCCTAAAAATAAGGGAGTAAAGATTCATGTTGAAAAGATTGTTCATACTCTGCATGTGCATACTCAGATACTACCCTGACAGATCTAAATCTTTCAGGAAAGCTAACCAACTATTTATTTCTATTCTGGGACTAAGAAAGGACAGCACATGTCTAAACTGGCTATTTATAGGTGCTTATTCACTGCTGTTGTGTTCTTTTTTTACTTAGACCATTGCAGAAATATTCCAGGCAGTGTTAAAACACATTTAGTTACTTATTTATTTATTTGCCATTTGTTGACTGGGAAAGTATGACTAAGCTAGTGCCCTTTTCCAGCAGAGGCCTGGAAAGAAAAGCTCCATAGGTGAAACACAGTACATAATTACAGTTCATAATATTCATAGAAAAATATGCAATGCATGTCTGGGTAAGTATATAAGAAGGCAAATACAATTGAAATCAACAGAAAGGGAAAATTACTCACTTGTATAGAGAAAAAATAGAATTAGATAAAATTCACAATTACTAATGAGCAAATAGAAAAAGAAATACACATTAGGTTTATTTGCAAAACAACCAAGTCAGTTATTAGGCACACAAGTATGAGAAGACATTGGAGGTAGTTATATTTTAACATGCCAGGTAGGATGAGAAACTGCATAGTGAAGACTAGGCTTGGAAGTTAAGAGAATAGTAGTTAAAGATAGTAGCTAAGTGAATATTGAGAGTAATATTGAGAGTAATAAGGAGAAAATAGTGATACTGACACTGATAGCGGAGGAGAAAGGTGGTATTGGGGCAGTGAATTGTGTTAGACTTACTAGTGACAGGTCGCCTTAGCTTACAATGTTATACAGGAAAGGGGTGGAATCTAGAAACATTGTAGAGGAAGCAACACTATTGTTCAACTGCTCTATTCTTACATTTATAAAGCATGACAAACTGTATTTCATATTCAAGTCCAGAGCAAGGTTTGCTACGAGCATTCTCCAGACAGGGGCTCCTAGATCCTTATCCTCTCTCGCCTTTCTGGTTGGATTAGCTATGGTATTCTACCCAGATGCTTCTGTAGCACTAAGAAAAATGAACATAGTGTGGTTGTATAAGATGCACTTATCTTTAACAGTAGGTGTTCAAATTCTCCACAACTGCAGTTGTTTTACCCACCCACCATCCCCATTTGTTGTATATAGTTCTACTATGGGATATAAAGTTTGAATTTGTTGTTCATATCTTTCTTATGTTCAGGATAATTTGTTGTTTATATCTTTCTTAAGTTTAGGATGAAAATTATTTTTTTTTGTTAGGAGGCAAGAAAGTTCTGAAGATTTGTAGTCATTCTAGCTGCTTATATAGTTGTCTGTAAAAGGGCTTAGCCTATAAGCAGTCATGACGACAATGCAGGAGGGGGTCAAAGCTTTTGGAAGCTGACCAATTGCTCTATCCTTGGCAGTATACACCCATAGGCTAGTGCAGCAGTGAGGAATTCAAACATCTACTATTATGGGTAAGTGCAACTTACACAACTGTTCTTTAGCATATTCACTATATTTACATCAGAACAGTTGCTTTCAGTAAGAACTTCAGTTTTATTAACATCTACCAGAATGCATGCACTTTAGTCTGCATGTATACATGAGTTGATGTCTACACATTGAAATGAAAAAGGATTGATTCACACCTGATCAATATTTGCATTTTTGAAAAATAACACTAATGAAAGAGCCTGAGATCACAGAAAGGAAACAGATTATTTTTGTAATATGTGAACAAGGACCTGCCACCACATTCAGAGTAAATCTGCCAGAATAGTGGGAATGTTAAAAAAAGATTTTTTTTTTTGTACGGTAAGGTACAGGGTTGGGGTTAAGATTAGTATACATTAATAAGGTGGAGCAGGAAGACTTTACCTTACTAGTATGTATTAACACTAACCCTGCCTCTGAGTCTAAAGCTGTCTCAGCACATCACCATACAAAAACCCTTTCTCTAACAGTACTACTAAATAAAACACTAAGACACCTACAGATAGCCTCAACACACATGCATACCTAGCCATAACACTGACCTGTGAACACTCGAACACACACTTACCTGCCATTCACACATACTCTGCAAACAAAAGCAACCATGGACAGCGATAAACCTCTTTCCTACCCTAGCTTTTACTTTAAACTCAACCAGAGAACACTTTCACATAAAAACTAATGCCATATGTTTTAAAAATCTGACACTTTCAGAAATAACAAGCACAAGCTAATTACCTTACCAAGAAAAACTTCTATTTTCGAACATCACACACACTCGGCCAAAATTCCAATCCACCACAAATCCACTCAATGAAATTAACTCACACTGAAATCTGTCAACAAAACCTTTTGTGAGATTCACACACACACATGTGCACACACACACACACGCACACACACGCACACACACACACACACACACACACACACACACACACACACACACACACACACACACACACACACACACACACACACACACACACACACACACACACAGACACACACACAGAGACACACACACGCACATGTGCACACACACACACACACACACACACACACACACACACACACACACACATGCGGTGTTCAAACTTATTTGTAGCTAAATCTTCATGAATTGTTTGCAAGAAAATAAGATTATCCATCTTATTAGGCATCCTATACAACTCTCTGCTGCCTGAAGTGCTACTATTGAAATAATTATTTATGTTATTGCACTCATAGATAGCACATGTAATTTTTATTTCTTTTATTAGTCATTTACTGATTCACCCTTTTTATATTTATCCAAAAGAGTTGACAGTTATGACAAGAATTTAACTTTTACATTTTATTGAGTACTTTCAGATTTTATAAGACTGATCAATCAGGAAAAGAACTATGCACATGCTGGCTTATAGACTTTCAAGCAATGCTTTATCTTTCTTGCAACAGATACTGAATGTTATATAGAATATGACTTTTACAAAAATAAGAAATCTTTCCAGGATATTTAACAGAATGAATGAATCCCCTACCCCCCAGGTATTTTGTTTTTACTATAAGACATTCTATAATTATATATTTCCTAGTACTGCATTCTCTGAAATGCTGTAGCAGAGCTTTGCTGTGAAATGTTTGCTCCTGCTTATCTAACCTGAGAAGGGAATCTAGCAGTCATTTGTTTCTTGAGCAATTAAGTGCATATCTGATGGTCTAGGCTTGGCAAGAAAAATAGCCAGGGCATTACAACCTTTATCAACAGGCCTTTGTCTTAAGTAGAGGTAGAATTATGCCGGGATCTTACCTTTAAAGCAAATTACTGGTAGTCTAGAAACCCTAAGAATAGTGGACTTTACAAGGGCAGTGAGACAGTGTAAAAGAAGCAATCAACCTGCTATGACAGTTTCTCTTTCAAAACAGTTTAGCCTTAGCCACTCATATTTCTATTCAGATGAAGTCAAAATATTAGACAGGTAGGACCACTTTGATCTAGATGCCATTTTTGCTTGTGACCCCCCTCAAGTAGTGGTAGCTAAAAAGCAACTTTGTTTTAGCTCATTCAGTGTTAGTTTTGAGAAAAGCTAACATTCCTTTCCATTTAGTTTGATTATTAAAGCCCTCTCCATACCTAACAAAACTGATGGAGTAGATAGTAAGTCAGCAACATCCTCCACATATTAAATTAATTCTACTTCTGCACAGAGCTTTATAATACAACATTGTGCAATGGATTTTAATTATTTTAATGAGAATTACCAAAATGTTGTAGAACAGAGTGAGATCACAACATCTTCCACATGTTGGATTAATTTATTTCTTTTGGCAGAACACTATGCAATAGGTTTTAGATAGGTTACCACTTCAATGAGAACTCAGCTTTCTTTCACATGCATCCTTACTTTGACAATGTTCTTATATTTTACATTTGCGAGCATTTCAAACAGCCAAGATTTGTTTTATTTTAACTGAGGAAGGGATCCCATTCTAATACTGTAGATAATAATAGTTTACATGAATACTTGTGTATAATGACGAAAATGCTTCAGTTTGTATTGCAAAGACTGTCTCTTTGACTCTGCCTTTCTTCAAGGCCTTGAAATGTATCTGTCCTCTGTTTTTTTTTTCTTTTCTTTGTGTTTTTGCTTTTTGGAGTCCAAAGGACAAACCGTTAAATAATTCCAAATGTAATACATGCCAAGAACTTTACATCTAACAGAAAATGCCACAATAAAATGAACCATGTAGGACAAATTACCTTGAATAACACTCATTTGAGTACTGCATCAAATATTTCTGTTTAGCAACCACATATATGTTTTCTATCAATTTTCTTTTCACAAAAAGGTAAAAAAAATGTGGGTTAACAATGTTCATTGAATATATGAATAGTGCCGTTCACAAAACACTTTATAAAAGTTTTTGCACCAGTATTTATTAACAAATATAACATTTTTAAAACACAAAAGATGTGCATGTAGCAATGACAATACAGACAGCTTTTGCTGCTTATTATCAGAATAAGTAAAACATCAGCATTCTCTTATGACTACCGTTTTGAGGTAATAACAACAATACATACATAAAATAGAAACATCAGATTTCTAAATTGTTTATTTTTTCCACCAATGACATCTAACCATTCAGGGTGTTCAAGGCTAGTGTGTACAGCAAAAGAAACTGACATTGAAGCATATTCTACATATGCTACAGAAAGTTTGAAGAAGGCACTGACTACTTAATGTCATTGAAACATCAAACGTTTCTGTATTTTATGTGAACAACCAGTTGACTTGAATTTAGAATTCAGAATTTGACAAAGGAAATACAAAAGTACAACAGAAAATGAAGTGTAATACTTCAAAGACTGCTATTCATAAATGCCACAGAAGAACAAATGCAGGTTTGTTTTTGTTATTACTAGAATTGCATTCAGTATATGTCAGTAATTAGGATGATGAAAAAAATCTAACAACAGATGTGACTTCTGCTTTTCCAACATTTCATCTTTTTGGCTTTTGAACTCCTTTAAAATATGCACAGCCATTTCAAACCAATTTGATTATCCGGTGGCTCTAAGATGCTGGATTTGAAAAAAAAAATCATATGCTCCTACTATAAAAGCATTTGGTGAACAATGTTTATTCCCACTTCATCAAGGAATGCCAAGCTTAACTCCTTACCTCAATTTTAGTGGCTTTCTTTTAAAAACAATACATTAAGAGTGATATTTATATACCATTGTTCTGCAATTTTCTGTCTGCAGGTTTATTTATCTTGCCTGTCTCATAATTGGCAAAGGCATCATTTTGGTCAGGCACATTGTTTTTTATTCACATTAAACTTAAATTTTGTTCAACCGGAAAGCTTTATTTCACACATGTTGTTGCTTTAATGAACCAGACATCAGATGTCTCACAATTTTACTACATTTTAATACATAGACATATGGGACTGATGCATTTTGATATCACTGTAACTGCATTGTGTAGTGCGTACATTCTGAATCAGTTTCCTTTTATGAGTTCTTTACCTGTACCTCTTGTACCTCTTACCACCTTTATCAGAATATTCACTTTTACCACAGACTCATGTTTTATATAAAGTACAGCCGCCTAAAGCAACTTCAATACCATGCAAATTTTGTGGCACGAAAAAGAGAAAAATGAGCTCCGAACATTGCTTTAGGATATTATCTCATTACATATAATAGCACAGACAGCTATCTAATGCAATTTATCTTAATTAATTTGGAGTGCAAGTGGTATTTTGTTCTTGGAAGTTAAAGGTACAGCCAGGGCTGCTCTACTGTATAACCAGCAAACCTGCTCTTTCTCCTGCCCCTGGCAAAGGGCACTACTGTGGAAGCATGCACCCTCACCTTCCTACACAGTAGAACTGTTCTACAACAACTGCATCCCATCCTCACTCCCTGCCACCACAACCCTACTCACCAATCTCCCTTGTGTCTCCTGATGATGGGTTTAATTTCAAAATACAGGTCACTAGAGAAATAATTGAATCATTTTCTCTGTTTTACAATTAAAGTAATGCACATTTTAATACAAAACATTGCAAGTGCATTTATATTTGTTAAAGATATTGCTACACAGCTGATTTCCACAATAAATAACTAAATAAGTCTTTGTCTTTCGGCTTTTCCCGAGGGGTCGCCACAGCAGAACTCTTGTCCGCTAATGATTGGCAGTGTATTTTTACGGTGCCGAGTTGCCAGCCCGATGCCCAACCTTCAAAATAGGCATGCCCATTCAGGCACGCACCTATCTGCATGTCTTTAATGTCACTTGACCACGGGGAGGACATGCAGACTCCACACAGAAGGGGCTCCAGCTGAGAATCGAATGGGAGAACCTCTTGCTGTGAGGCGACAAAATAAGTAAGTAAACAAATAAATATATGAACACATTAACTAACTAACTAACTAACTAACTAACTAACTAACTAACTAACTAACTAACTAGCTAAAGTGTTTGGCTTCTGTTTTCAATTTTTCAAATATTCCACTCTTAAATCATGAAACTGCATGCATTCTGGGCAGCTGTCGATGTCAAGCACAATTGTGCAACACAGTTTGTATATACACACCCACTACAAGTAGAGAAAATTCGACTGGGGACAGCTGATGGTCATTTGCAGGGAGGCAAAAAACATAGGCCCTGATGACAAACCATTGTCCCATTTGAAGTGATATATTTAAGCAATAATTTATTACTGTGCATGACTGTATCAGGGTTTAGCCACAGTTGGTATGGTTTGATCATGAGGGCTAAGCCTGAGTGATTACCTCATGATTAAACAACGCCAACAAAAGATAAATCCTGATAAACCTAGAAACATGACTGGATTATTGCTGTTATGCAATTACACTATTTAAGAAAGAAATTGCTTACATTTGTTAAATAATGTCTTTATATAGGGTGATGTAGTGTTTCTCCATGTTCTTCCGTTTTTAAAGCTGTACTGCACATGTGTATGGGACTTATATTCCCACACTTGCACAATACATCAGTGCAGTGCAGAAGAAGCAGCAGAGAATACAGAGTCTCTGTTGCAGTTGTTTTTTTTCTGCTTAGATTTTAAGAGGGGCAGATCAGAAACATAAGATGAATCAGGTACATTTCTGATTCTTTAGTTTTGCAGAACATACCTGATTTTTCTCGTATTTTGCTCTATCCTCTAACATATGCCAATAGAAAATCTGGCCGCTCAATGGTACTTCAGAGGCCAGACTTTTTTCTATTGATTTATGCTTGATTTACAACGGGCATGCTGGTTGGGCTAGTCAATCAACTTGCTCATTTTTGAACAACAGTTAACCATTATTATATAATCCATCATATGACAGCCAATATGGCCATATTTTAGAACCCAAAAATGAATTATGATTCAATATTACTTAAGATAAAGGAGCTACATGATTTCCCATGCTGTGTAAAATAAATGGAACAGAAGTAAGCAGACTGATTAGTGAATATCCTCCATTTGCATATAAGAAAGTGGGAATTTTGAAGGTACATGCATGCTACAGAAATAATTACAAAAAGAGTGGACTGTTTTAAATATGTAATATACTTTTTGTTCTCATTGTTCATGTTGCAAATATTCTAAGAATGAATATATGAATACTTTGTCACTGTGTCACCAAGAAAAATTACAGGTTTGATGTATATGCAGATTGCAAGAGAGAAAATGCATTTATCTAGATATCTGTGTCACTTTTACCATGTTCAATACTTCTGGGTATGATAGAAAATTAAAACAAAAATTGAAAATAGGAGAACAGCTGTGTGAAATAAGGAAATGTATACAAAAAATGCATGTTTTAAATATTGTAAGAGATAGATGTCAGCAAAGTAAAGCTGTGCAAGTACACTTACAATAACAGTAGATGTTCTAATAAATTACTGTTGCAGTAGCTTCAGTTATTTGGGTTATATCCTGCCAATGATATGACCAACTGGCCATCTTCTCAAAGTTTAAGGGTACTTGCACATGATGTAACTGCCAGGAGCTCAAACAGAGCTCCATATAAAATGTAGTCAAAGCTCCAAAATCTTCATAGCTATTTTATTCCAAGAACAAAGGCAATACCTCTGAAAGTAACAAAAAATGTTAGGAAACAAAAAAAACAAAAATAACTATGAACACAAGATATATACAGTCCCAGACTGGCAATACAGCACAGTAGCTACATATAGTGGGCTGGGGAAGCAGACGGCTACAACAACAGTGATCCTTTAGAACATCTACTGTAATGGTATGCATACTTCCTCAACTGTAGTAGCCCCAGTAAATTTGGGTAGATTGCCATTGCTTAGATACCAAAAGGGAGGAGGAAAAAATTAAAAATCAATGAGAATGGCCCTAGCAAAGCCTGTTCTGGATATGGAAATGGAATCACATTTGTGCTTTGTAAAAAGAGAGAGGACCAATTTGCTGTCTTTAGAACACTTCTTTGAGTCTTCTTTTCCAAAAAGCTACAGAAAAAAACAAAACCATGACAAAATGGGTCCTAATCTTGGGAACAGGCTTTCTTGGTGAGGATAGCAAAACAAAATAGCATAAGGCAACCATCTAGAATTCTCTGCATTGGTGCCCGTTCCCCTTTTCACTTACCTTCATAGGAGATAAACAGATGATCAGCTTTCTTGAATGCCTGAGTGTTGTCTAGGTAGTATCTGAGCTGCCTGTGGACTTCCAGAATATGATGAATTCTTTCTCACTTGTTTTGTTGAAAAAAAAAAAAAAAAGCAATGAGATTAATAAACTGGCTAAAGATAAACTCCGAGACCAGACTAGGCATAAAAGAAGGATTAGTTTTTAAAGAAATCATGTCCTTTTGGAAAATGAGGTAGGGCTGACTCACCATAACAGCTTTTACTCATATATACTTCTTACAGAAGTCAGCGCAATGAGTAAAACAGTCTTTCATTTTAAAAAGACTCAAATCAAGCCTGAATGATGGAAAGGGGTATACGCTTCTCAAGCCCAACATTTAGATCCTATGGGGGAGCCACCTACTTTCTATGTGAGCAGATATATAAAACCCTTTTTAAAAACAACTTGACATGGGAATAGAAAAGAAAGCATGGGGGGGGGGGGACCAAGTGCAAACAAACAGAAATGCCTGAAAGATGAATCTTAACAGAAGAATAAGAAAGTTAATATGACAATAACTCACAGAAATAATCAGGAAACAGTGGTAGCTGGGCCTTAAAGATTCCTGGTTCCTGGAATGGTACCAGCTAGAGATCCTTTTCCATTTAGAAATATAGGGATTTTCTATTAGCAGTTTTTATAATTCATCAATACTAGCTGCAAATACTCAGAAAAAAAGGTCAAAGTACCCCTGCCTTATGTGAGCAAACCCAGTGTGACTGGAGACTTGTAGTAATTGGCCTTCATCAGTTTTAAAGGAAGGAAGAACCATTGTTGTCTGGGCTAATAGGGAGTCACCAGCACTACCTTTGGGGATCCTTTAAGTACCTTTAAAATTAGTCTAGCTATCAGTGGAAAAATTAACAAAGAACTATTTCTGTCCATGGGAATGAAAGAAAATATCTGTCTTCCTGACCAGTTTGTATGGAAATGTGGAACAGAAGTTCTTTAAATGTCAGTTCTGAGAGGAGCAAACAGATCTACTTGAGGTGCTCCCCAGAGTTGGAGCCATTCCTGAAAGACCTCCAGGTGCAGCTACCATTCATGGGGTTTCTCCTGGTCCTGCTTAGCTTGTCTGCTATAATGTTTTGCTTTGACAGAATGCAAGAAGCCATCAGAGTCAAACTGATCCTAGCTGTTACCTTCCAGGTTATCATGGCAAGTCAGCAAAGAGGGTAAGCTCTGGTACCCCACCCCACAGACTTTTTATTTATCACACCATTGTGATGTTATATGTGAAAGCAAGCAGGGGTCCAAGAAACCAGAGATAATTTAGGGCTTTCAAAGAATTTATATCTGCCATAATCATTTCTGTGGTTTTGTCTTTCTGTTAATTCCACTGACTTTCACTTTCACCTATTTGGACACAGTTCCCCACTATGGATCTGAAGCATCCATTCTGACAAATGGAAGAGGAAGCAAAAGGGAGAATGGGAGACTTGGATTCCATGGTCTAGCCACCATAGAACATCCCTACTTACAAACCCCAGAACTGTGATCCAAGAAGATAAAAGGTGCAGATGCAAAGTTTGGATGAACCTAAGGTACCATATTCTTTCTCCTGAGAAGTCTTGCAAAGGGAATCATAAAAATCTTAGAAGCCATATACCTAAAAAAAGTAAAAGGAAATTCCCTGGTAGGTACCTAGTTTTATTGGAAATGCTCAGAAAAAACTACAGGAATATTAGCACTTTGTCATGAGGAAGAGAAGCTCTTCCCTATGCTGAAACTAACAAACATTACAAGAAAAATCTGTGAGAGTGAATGAGAGAAAACAGTTTTCTGCAAGTCTACTTAGAAACCAAGATTGAGCAGAAAATTCTGAACTCTTGCTAAGGATTCTTTACAACAGTAAAAAGTGTCTAGAAGTATGATAATCATCAAATTATGGTCAAATAAGTGAATGCCTTGAAGTCTGTAGTAAGCAATTACTGGAGCTGTCATTCTAAAAAAATCAGAGCATAGTAGATGTGCCTAATGTGTAAGACAGAAAATTGCTAAACAGAGCAAAATATAAAGAAACATCTCAAATGTTGTCAATGGGAATGTAGTGGTAGGCATCTTTTAAGTGTAGCTTTACCATGAGAGCTAGTAAACAGACAAGATGTAATAGGGTTTGAAGAGATAACATTTTGAAATTTGGGACCACTTCAAAAACATTTAGAAAGGAAATGCCTAACTGCCACCTGGTCCTTCCCTTCTTTGGCATCAGAAAAATCTTTGAATAAAACCCTATGCCAGTCTCACAAATAGGGTCTGGTTCTATGACTCCATGAAATGCCATTTGCTCTAGAACTGAAGGGAACAAGGATGTTTTATTTACTGGTCAAGGAGGAATCCCTTGGAAATGTGGTAGAGACTTCCATTGCTAAGGGTACCCTGATTAAATTATTTTCAAAAAGAATTTGCCTGAGATAACCTGGTTCCTCAAGGGAAGATGTAGACTGATAGAGAGAGAGAGAGGAAGAGGAAGAGGGAGAGAAAAAAATATGGAGAAGGAGAGGGAGAGGAGAGGGGGAGAGAGAGGTAGAGGGGGAGAGGGAAGGAGAGAGAGGGAGAGAAGGAGAGAGAAAGAGGAAGAGGGAGGGAGAGAGGGAGAGAGAGAGAGAGAGGGAGAGAGAAAGAAAAAGATGGAGAAGAAGAGGGAGTGAGAGGGGGAGAGAGAGGGAGTGAGAGAGAGAGAGGGAGAGGGAGAGAGAAAGAGGAAGAGGGAGGGAGAGAGGGAGAGAGAGAGAGGGGGAGAGGGAGAGAGAAAAAAGATGGAGAAGGAGAGGGGGAGAGAGAGAGGGGGAGAGGGAAGGAGAGAGAGGGGGAGAAGGAGAGAGAAAGAGTAAGAGGGAGGGAGAGAGGGAGAGAGAGAGAGGGGGAGAGGGAGAGAGAAAAAAGATGGAGAAGGAGAGGGAGTGGAGTGGGGGGAGAGAGAGGTAGTGGGGGAGAGGGAAGGAGAGAGAGAGTGGGAGAGGGAAAGAGAGAAGGGGAGAGGGAGAGATAAAGAGGAAGAGGGAGGGAGAGAGGAAGAGAGAGATGGATAGGGGGAGATTGGCAGTGTGAGAAGGATGGGGATCCTGAAGAGGCAAATTGTCTTTCTGACTTTTTGGACTGTCGTTGATTTTGAAAAGCTTTCCCTTTCTTTTTGGAGTCCTTGCCGTTGTTTTTTACAGTCCTGTTTGTTGGCACCTTATTGCTTGAGTTGCTATTTTGAAAAGGAAGAAAAACTGGAAGGAACATTTTTATTTGTCATAATAAAGGAAGGGCAAGTATTTATTTTACTCCTTGAATCAGTTCCTCATCTCATCAAATTCCTCAAGCACCTCAGCTGCAGTAGGGCTTCTATGTCCGAGGAAAAATTGAACGTTTCAGGTTTTACATCTTCAGTAAGAGTTTGAGAATGGAGCCAACCATATCTCCTAATTACTGAAAAGAAGCAGCAGTGCTTGAGACAAAATCAGCGACATCATCAGAACACTTTACGGCATAATTAATCACATGAGAAGCAGATACAAAACAGGCATTCGAAGAATTGTTCACCTTGGAAGAGGCAAATTAACAACTAACTTTTTTGTGCTGTCAAAAGATAAAAGTAACAATTTTAACATGGGAGGTCACAGTAGTGATTCTGAATGCTGTTGGAAGGAATTGAATTAGCATTATCCATTTGTCTAGCAGAGACCGTTTTAAAAAGAAATGACTGCAGGGTATGTTTTAGGGTTAGAAAACAAGTATTTGTGAGTCTGAGATATCCTGTATAAGAATTCATATGGGCAGGATGTTGACTCTCAGTAAACTATAAGCATTCAAGAAAACATTCACTAAAAAAGATACAAAAGAATGACCAGTTGCAGTCTGAGGAAAATCCCCCTATTACCAATCATAAAAAATGAGAGTCTGAAAGAGAAAGAACTATTTCCATCTTCTTCACCAAACAGGAAGTAGGTAAACTAAAAGCAAAAATGTACTCCTTAGCAAATCTTCATTGTACATTGAAATAGAAGCAAGAGAAGCCAAGTTTTTGCTTATTTTGTTTTCCTGGCAAAAGGACTGACCCAAAGCAGGCACACTATCTAGCCTCAATCTCACTTTCACAGCTATGCAGCAGAAAGTCAGCTGTCATCTCCACCAAGACTGGAAAGACTGGTTCTACCTTACTTATTGGGGGGCAACCCTACAGTCACAGAGGACAAGCCCCTTGGTCATTAAAGACTGTAGGTTGTACATAAGAGGGACCAGGGTTAAATGATGAGTGGTCAAAGAAACTAGGTAAAGCATAGTCAGCCATTGGCAGCTGAGGCAAAACTGGAGCTGGCCTGACACCCAGACTCACTCTGATAATGATCTTCTTTTGGACAATGGAAGAAAGACCCATGGAGACTGGTAACTGTAGGTTCAGTTACTAAGGAAGCCACAAGAATGGGTAACAGTGTCTGAATGAGAGGGAAAGCCAAGGACAGTTAAAACATTTGGTTAGAGGTAAGAAAAAATAAAGCACACTGGTGATTCCCAAAAGCAGCCACCTTGTCTCTAACACATAAACTCAGTAAAATTATGTAATAGAAATTATAAATAAATAAATAAATAAATAAATAAATAAATAAATAAATAAAACAGATTATACACAAAATGTTTCTACAAGCATTTGCTGCAGCAAAATCCCCTCCTACAGGATGACAGTCCATCCCATACCAGTATCATTGCTCAAATAATATTCATTTCAAAAGAAGAACACAACTTTTCCTCAGAAAATTGTGAGACTCCTGGATTACTTATTTGCCCAGCCTGGAAGGACTGCTGACCGACTGTCAGTTCCATGAAACCTGCAGAAGGAGTGTACTCTGGAGTCAGGAAAGCTCTGAAGCTGTTGGTGCTCTAACTTCCTTTTATGTGGAGCTCTACTTCAGCTCCCGGCAGTAACAGTGTATGGAATGTACCTTAAGCTTTAAAAAGCTGGTAGGTTGGTCAAATCCTCGGCAGGATATAACCCCAATAGCTGAGGCTACTACAACAGTGATCTAATGTTTAACATTATGAGTTTAAGTGTCAAATTAGAGAGTTAGAATGAAATAATTAAAAGGGAGACACTGCAGAAAAGCTTGCACATAGGAAGATTAACTGGATAATTTAATTGAATGCTAGTAAACAGACTGACATTAATAATACCTGCCATTGAAATGCATTTGTGCAATAAAGCTTTAAGGATGTAAATGTAGTTTTAACTGATGACTAAGTAGATAGGTACTGTGGGTATGAGCGTGGTTTTAAACATTTAAAAATCTGTTTTTAGTGAAAGTGTGTGCATTTTTATATATTATTATCATGATGCAACTTGTGACAGGTCACCAGCTAGTTACTCTGTCCCTTGTGTGTGTGTGTGTGTGTGTGTCTCTCTCGGCTTTTCCCTATTAGGGGTCGCCACAGTTGAACTCTGGTCCGCTAATGATTGGCAGTGGATTTTTACGTGCCGAGTTGCCAGCCCTGATGCACAACCTTCAATGAAGATACGCCCATTCATGCATGTCTCCACACAGAAGACGCTCTAGCTGAGAATCGAACAGGACAATGTCTTACTGTGAGGCGACAATGCTACCGCAGCACCACCACCGCAGTTGGGAAAACATACACACCTTTATATTGACTCCATTTATATCCCACCACCATCGATCTTCTCTCCCACACATGCAAAATGCTGTATAAAACAATTGAAAAAATATTCCCTGATGCCTCTAACCCCACCCCCAAGACACCATCATTCTGTCAAGCTTCATAGGCCCAGATGCTAATTATCAAAATAAAAAACACTGAAGCATTTCTGCCCTGAACAGCTGGAAATGGTCCCTACTAGACCAAGCTCATAAACACAACATGACTCAACTTTTGACTTATTAATTAATGATTTACTAATAACAAACATAAATGCACAACGTTTCTGAGATTATTGCCTCATTATGACTGCATGGTCTTTTAAAACATCAAAACTTCTGACACTAGCAGTGACAGACAGACCATTTCCACAACAAAACTAATCTTAATAATATATTAAATTGAAAATATTTCTACATGATTGCGAAACTACATCACTATCCTATCCAATATACAAGCATTTATTTTCCCCATTAACTGCAGAAAGCTTAGAGGCCACCTGTGCCCCTGGTTAAACAGTGATATCAAGAACATGATGAGAAAGAGAGATGCAACATAAAAAATCTAGAAACAAAACAGAAACAATGAATATCTCCATCTGGCACACCTATGATAAAAAACAAACTAGAAGGAATTCACTGTCATTAGCAAACCAAAAATCATTTGGAAAGAAATAAAATACCTAACAGAGAATATAACTAATATCTCTTCTCAAATTAGAAACAATCTGGCAGAAAAGTATAAACCTTTGCTTATCACATCCATATGATCCATAGCAGACCAATTCTTTCCCACCATTATCCATACAGTTGATAACACTACCAATCAGATCTAGCTACTAGCTGGATATACTGTTCCATTTCTCAGAAATTTCTTTCAATGAAAACGATTTAAGTTCTTCATTTTCTAAGTTTAACACTTTATATCCAATGTTCCTATGAAAAATAGCAGAAAAAATTGCTAAACCACTCACATGTATGTTCAGTCTTTCTCCTACTACAGGAATAATACCTTTTCCTTTAAATTTCCCATCATTATAACTCCCCTTATGGTATCTCCACCAAATCAGTTAATGCATCCAGTCTTTGCTCAGTAGCACAAACCTTTGAAAAAACTCCCCTATAAGCAGATTTTGACAAGAATTAACAGCTACAATTTACTGTCTGATCATATGCACATTTTGCGCAATACCTTCAGCAGAATAATTCCACTAATTAAAACCACTAACACCATCTGCATTAATGCGAATGATGGCTTGATTACTGAGGGAGTTTTTGTATATATGACACATACCTTTGAAATACAAACCATAATTCACTGCTGTAAAAATGTAGTAAATTGTGTTTTGGTCATAGCATTATCAATCTGTTTAAAAAATACCTCTCTAACCTGACCTTTCACGTACACTTCAATAATAAATGTTCTTCAAATGGCACCATAAACATAGGCATCTCCCAGGGTACAGTTCGCTGTCCACTCCTTTTTTCCCACTTTATGAATGATCTCACCAATGACCTCTCCTTGCTAAACGTAATGCTATGCAGAAACAACATTTTCTTCTTGAAGTCACCAAAACACACACACAGGTCTCCAAACTGAACTACAAAAACCCACCATGTGTCTATGCTACTGGAGACATAAATAATAAACTACTTATAA
Organism: Protopterus annectens; assembly: GCF_019279795.1. Lineage (NCBI taxonomy): Eukaryota > Metazoa > Chordata > Ceratodontiformes > Protopteridae > Protopterus > Protopterus annectens. The sequence continues at coordinate 1,063,573,744 of NC_056731.1, read as the reverse complement.
ACACCTGAAAAAAGTAATACTATGTTCTTCTCAACAGCTTAGAACCTGCTTTCAATCAAAGACTTACATGGTTTTATTATTCCAAATGTCTCAGAATACACAAATCTAACTCATAATCTTGACTCATCAATAACATTTACAACAAATGCAAACAATATCACAAGGAAAGTCTTCTCACAAATCAAATTATTTTATAAGATTTCTCCTGTCCTCAGCAGCCAGATTATCCAGAGTCAAAAATGTGACATCCCCTAAACTTCAGTATTGGCTACCTTTGCTTTCTTTCCAATCATAATTCAATATATATATATATATATATATATATATATATATATATATATATACAAGCCAAATAATTGAAAACAGATTTTTTTCATATTGCACTATTGGATGACACTTTTTCTGTCACTGTAACCTTATTAAAGAAACAAAATAGCCCCCTTTCATTTTAAATACATTCACATAAGATTATGCAACATGGTTACTGTCCCCTCTCCTTAAGAGAAAATTACCACTAAAATAGTAAGTTTACTAACTGAAAGATTTCCAAAAAAAAAAACTCTCATCCTCTCTTCTCCATATTTAAATCTAAAATAGGCAAAAAAACCTAACCCTGACTAGGCTATGCCATGGGGAGTTGACTATCTGTGGTAATGAGATTTTTCTCATTAACTTATTTCATGCAAGCTCTGAGAGAAGATTTAACAGAATAAGCCATATGTAAATGTTTAGAGAAAATGACTACTAACATCTGCTCCTGTACTCACTTTACCCTGCAAAGCATCCCAACCAATAGATGGAACTTAATTTTGTATAAATGAACACACTTGTATGTCATGTTTATAGCAAACTGTGTTGTTACTTGCTTATGTAATCTATCAAAGCCTATTTTTATACATCAAGTAAATATTATCTAAACATAGCAATCAGCATTTGTATGTATGTGCACCATCTATTATGTTTGTACAGTATTTGTACTGTTTTGTCTAGTTGCCCACTGAGCCTGGGTCATGGCTGCAAAGGGTCAGTAGACCAGTCCATTCACCTGGTCAACAAATACTAAATAAATAAATAAAAAATGCTAAAAAATACTGGAAATGTTATACTACTGTGCATAATGCTTGAGCTGTGTGTTTGATGATGTTTGCAGAAGTAGCCTAAAGCAGCAGTGGTGAGATAAAATCTAGCCTGAGTGGAGTAGATGGTATACCAACAGAGATAAGGCATTCCTAATCTCTACCAAGGAAAACTACTGTTAGGCACCTATTTATTGTATGTTTTTCCAGCAATTGTGAAACACCGTTTAACCATGAATCACCATGATAAATTACAGATATGTCCTGCCACTCACAGTCAAGAAGCAATATATCTCCTGCCAGTTACCCCCAAGGAAAGTCTCGTGGATGCTAACAAACCTAGCTTAAACAGAGCAGTCTGCAGACATCTTACACCAATTTTAAGGCAAGGTAAGATGAACTGCAAAAATGTAATGAAACTCAAGAACGGACTAACACTTACTTATCTAAAATTACATAGATCTGGAGTTTGTAAAGTTCAAAAAACAATTAATCTCCGTGGTATCCCCGAAGCCTCAAAGCAACCCACTAAAGTGTAGTGGGTCTAAAAACAAAACAGTGTAAGAAACTTCTCTGTGTGAAAGATTTTCAATCCATATATTTCTAGTTAATCACTGTATATTAATCAGATCAGACAATAGTAGTAGAAGTAGCGAACGTAAACTCGTCAAGTCAAAAAGTAATAATAGAAAATATATAATTCTACAGCATTACTGAGCTTAAGAATACATATAGAGGATATGTTCATTGAAGGAAGAATAGAACAAAACATCTATAATTACCTATTTACATCTTACCCCAGATACCCCTGTATCTTTGGTATTCCAAAGATACATAAAAATGAGGTTAATCCCCCTTTGAGACCCCTAGTTGATGGCAGGGGCTCACCCACCTATACTTGTGCAAAGGTTGTAGATTCCATACTACAAAAATATGTGATTAAGGAGAGCCAAATATGTAAAGACTCTTGGTCATTTCTCCAAAATTTAAACAGTTTGGAGTTTAGGATGGACTACAACTTTTTCACAGTGGATGTTAAAGACCTATACACTTGTATACCTCAAGAGTTAGGCATAGAGTGGGTTGGCCTTCTATTACGGAAGAAAGGGGCACCACCTTATGAGATATCATTGGCAACTGACCTAATGGAAATAGTTTTAAATAACAACTTTTTCATGTTTGGTGATAATTTTTATTTGCAAAAAGTCGGAGTAGCCATGGGCTCACCATGTGGGGCCAGTATAGCCAATCTCGTTATGGCGTATTGGGAAGCTGAATTTGTCTTCAACAATTCTAGACTTAATGACCAGATAGTATATTACACCCGCTATTTGGATGATATTTTTATCCTCCTTAAAGGTGATATTGAGAATAGTAACACTATATTACAAATATTTAATGAATCCACACAATTTTTGCAATTCACAGCTTCCTTTAATACAGAAGCAATAGCTTTTTTGGATGTATGGCTTTCCAAGAATAGGGAATTGGGTAGTATTTCAGCTACCATTTATAGGAAGAGAACTTATTCTAATTCCTTTTTACATTTTACAAGCTGCCATCCATACCATCAAAAACGTTCCGTTATTAAAGGGCAGTTAGTACGGGCAGCGCGTATTGTGAGTGAAGACAGTGATTTTATGCAAGAATGCCAGGTTTTAAAATCAATGTTTTTGCATAGAGGTTACCCCGTTACTTTATTGGATGATTTAATACATGAAGTCCACTTAAAGAGATTAAATGGTACATATCAACCCTTGTTGCGGTCTAAACAAATACCTGTTGTTGAAGTTGACACTTTAGAGAGCATAGATAACTTCCCGAAAGTTGGGTATGAATCTGAAACACAGATGGTTCCCAGTTTGATAACTACATACAACCTGTGTAGCAGTTTGTGCTTGGAGGTTATCGAGAAGAACTGGGGCTTATTTGGTACCAACTACAATATTTGTGTTAAGTTGGGTAGTGGTCCAAGTGTAACATTTAGGAGGGGTAATAACCTTAAAAATTTACTTGAACGTCAACAAATGGTACCTCCAAAAATCACTGGCATGTTTAAATGCCAAGATTGTAATTACTGTAAATTTGTGGACAATTTGTATTCATTAATGGTAAATGGTTAAAATATTAAATTTAAAGCTAAGTTCAACTGTAATACTAGAATGGTTGTATATGTGGCAAAGTGCCAAAGGTGTCCCGCATTTTATGTGGGAAAGACGGAGTGTAAACTCCATGAAAGGATGTATGAGCATCAATATGCTATTAGCAGAATGAAATTAGATAATGCATTGGCTAAACATATCCAAAAGTACAGTGACCATAGCTTAAAATGTTCAGTTATTGATCAGGTTAACCAAGCTAAAAGAGGTGGCCCAACACCATTGCAATTGGAAGAACTTGAATTAGAATGGCAAATTAAGCTTAATGCCTATAATTACCCAGGTCTCAATGAAAAATGTTCAATTAGTAGTGTATTAAAACATAAGAGCTTGAAACGTTAATGTTGCCCATATTTTAATATTTTCACTTACTGTGTATGATTCTTAAGGGGTTTATTAATGCTGTTCATATATGGCTATTGTTTTATATAGATATTTATGCTTGTATTAGCCATTGGTTTGCCACTTTTAGCAATTTCACAGAATATGTTACATTATTCATGTTTAGTATACTGTAATGGTTTAAATTGTACACATATTTATACATGTGGATGTGCATTTGTTCCTAGGTAGTGCATTGTGGAGTTTTAGTTTGAATATAATCACAGCGATGTGATTGATATATGTTTTTATCTTTGAGTCTGTACTGTCATGTGTCTATACCTTTAAGCAAAAGAAAGGCGGGTTTTATTTGAAAGTTTAATTGATGTGATTATATAAACTTGAGTAGTTAATATTATTAAGTTTTCTGATGAAGTGTGTTCATGGAGCACACGAAAAGCACTTCAAATAAATAAGAGTTTGTTTTTACATATACGCAAGTTCGTGCTTTTGTTTTTTCGTACTGTGACCATTCATACATTTCTTGGTCTAGAATTAGATGGTCTGACCTTCTGTTTTTCAAAATTATTTACTAAAGTTTGTTAGTTTTTTGGGGAAGTAGTGTAAGAATGATGAAGTGAAGATGGAAACAGTGTTGTGGTATACAAGAGTCTAAGAAAACTTCAGATGAAGTGAGAAGACGGTATGAGAAACTACCTAGTATCTATGGCTAATACAGATTATAAAATTTTGACAAAAAAATATTGCAGGAGAGGCTAGGAAAGGTTTTGAAGAAAGTTCTGGAAGATAAGATTTATGGTATGACTAAAGGGAAATCAAGAAAGGATATGTCACTTTTATTAACAGAAGCATTGTCTTAGTAGTAAATGTAAAGGAAGGGAATTTAATAAAGGAAAATATAGCTAAGTCAGCGTACATCATAATGTGGTAAAGTATGCATTAAAGGACTATTTAGAAAATAAAATTATAACATTTATTGTAAAGAAATTCTTCTAATTCTGTGCTTATCAATAATGTGTATTGATTTTTTTTATTTTTTGGGGAAAATAAGCTGTATTTATAAAGATCTTTTCGTCCCTCACTAATTGGACAATGTGGGTTGGTCAATTAGTGTAACATAAGAAATATCCAATTCAGAGGCATGATAAAGCTGCACAGAGAGCACCACATTAGTGGTGTCTCTGAATTGCCCACCTTGCTGTCAGAACTGATCATGCTAATGTTCTGCATAGCAGCCAATGCATTGCATTAGCAAAAGCACACTCCACATGCACACGTGAATACACACACACACACACACACACACACACACACACACACACACACACACAGACACGCAAACACGCACACACGCACACACACACACACACACACACACACACACACACACACTAATTCAAACACATGCATGACCATGAATACACACTCACACACACACACACACACACACACACACACACACACACACACACACACACACACACACACACACACACACACACACACACACACACACACACACACACACACACACACACACACAAACACACACACACAAACACACACACAAACTATTATATTTATGCTCATAGTATTGAATGAGTGAACAGTAACTGCTTTTTTTTACCAGTAGTAATATTTAGTTCAATTGACCTATTTCCTTTTTTTCTTCTTCTTACTTTTGAATTCTTTTTCTCCTCTTCTTTCATACTGATAGCCATGCCAGTGCCCTACATCCCTTGCTGGGTTTACCATCACTCCAATCAATCCCTGGTCCAATGCCCAAGACTTTTGATCTAGGGCCAATAAGGATATTAAGGACTGAGGGTCATAATTGTCCCACTTTAAAAAAGTTTTTTTTTTCTTAATTGAATACCTAATCCTGTTGCACTATTACACACACACACACACACACACACACACACACACACACACACACACACACACACACAGATCTAGTGGCTTAGTCCAAGGGGCTTTTGTATAATGGAGAAGTGTGGTGTATCTCACTGTCTCCGCAGCAGTTCAACCACATCTCCATTCTTCCTCACCTTTGGTCCATACCTCCCAGCATGCTGTCTGCAGTCTTCTCAATGATTTTCATAGAAGATGCCCACAGAACCTCCTTCACTGCATCCCAGGGGAGGTAAAACCTGTCCTTCCCCGTTGCACTGTCAGTCACCCTAGCTACTAACCGAACCTCCATCATTTGGGCCATAGTTGGGGCTTCATCCCTGTATGCCATTGGAGCAATGTAGCTAAGATATTTTCTGAATCAGTTTGCCAGGTTTATAGGGAGCCATGGACATTTCTGGGGGTGGGGGGGGCACATTGATTTATTCACTCTAATGTTTCGCAACATTAGAATGTGACTTCCGCATTGAGATAACTTTCAGTGCTATTGTCCCCATGAAGGGAAAATCATAGCTCTGAGCAGTTCCTGAATCAAAAAGGCTTACCATGGTGTAGGTACCTTCTGAAGGAATTTACATTGTGGTAAGCTTTTCTGCATCTCAGGGAGTATTGAAATTAAAAATGAGATAAAGGAAAGTGCACTCAGACCTTTGCTTTTGGATTAATTATGATGTGATTGTAATGACAGCAAAGAATAATGTACCATATATGGTGTAACCAGTATAATATTAAGCAAAAACAGAAGCCAGCACCATATGAGTAAGACAAACCATATTTATTGTGGCAACACCATACAAAATCAGACCGGTTTCGGCACTTTTGTCTTCTTCAGTGATACAAACAGAAGCACAAATTGCTATAATTTATACCCTGATAAATTAACATATAACGCAACAACAACCATTACAATCAGGGCTATATTTTAACAAATTTTATAGATGGTCATTAAGCCCTGGGGAAAATAAACCCCCAAGCCTAATGATCCAGCCTTTCTCTTTTTTGTTTAATATTACATGTAACCCTATTTTGTTTGTCCTGTCCCCCCAGATTTTATCAATAATCATGAAGTGAAAATTGGCATTACTGTGTTTGAGAGTATGCTTATATAATGACCATCTATAAAATTTGTTAAAATATAGCCCTGATTGTAATGGTTGTTGTTGCTTTGATTTTGTATGTTGTTGCCACAATAACTATGGTTTGTCTTACTCATATTGTGCTGGCTTTTGTTTTTGCATAATATTGAGGATTTTTGGCCTTCTGCATCAGCCTTATTTGTGGGGGGGGGGGGGGTTGGACTAAGTAACCAGTATAATACACTTGAGACAGTATCTTTAATTCAATTGTATTTCTTTTTTGCAGTGGAAAAATGAATGACACATTAATCAAAAGAAAATAGACACACTTCTGCTTACCATATGACTAATTACTTTTAGTTCAGTTCTATGTTTATTAGTTCGCTTGAAATACTTTCAGTGAAACATACAGTTCCTTGTAATAAACAGTTTTGATAGTGATCCCCTTGTCAAGCTGCTTTGCAATACCCAAATATAACCACATTTGTGCTATTGGTACTTTGAGAGTAAACCCAGAGTTACACTGCCACTTCTCCTTGAGTAGATCCCAAGGTCATCCAGCTATTCTCCTGGTATTTCCATAGTTTGCACAAAAAGTCTTCATTCATGGTCACAAAATCCCTATTGATTAAATGCAATCATCTCTAAGATTATAGTCTTTCATTCCTTTTTTAACAGCATTTCACCAGGTGTTTCACATTATACTTTACTATTACAGGATGCTGCTGTTAAAGTATGTTGTCTACACACCACCATCAGTTTTTATTGTAATGCATGATATATTTTGATCACATGAACACAACTAGCGTTTCCAGCATAAAACCCCCAGTTATCTGCTGAATGTGATGAATTATGACACCAAGGTAACCCAGATGCATAGTTGTGGTGTTGGCAAGCTTCCACTTGATGGTGAAAAAAAAAATCTGTAGTAACAAAGACAAGCTAGACATTTTGGTGTTTGCATCCTTTTTCTTATACAACTAATGCAGGACTACATAGACAGTTAGCAATATGAAGCCATGACTCAAGAGACAATACTGGAGGAAAGTTATTGTACGCTTAATAGCAAGACATTCTCATTCCTACTTAAGTAACAAGAGTGGGTGTTTCTTTACAGTCTACTGCCTGAAACAACATAGCTCCTATCCATTTGTGTAAAGTATAACATGTTCAGTAAAATCAGGGGCAAAGGGGCAATAGGGACTGGTTCTCACTATATGAAATGTTTCAGATGGTTAAGAATTGAATCTGCTGCTGTGATATACTTTATCTAATTGGTCATCTTAACGTTTGTGAGGTCTGCCAAAACACAGCTTACAGCAGATGGTGGTATGATTTTTTTAGCATGCTAATCCAAATAATGGTTTCACTTGTTTGGTGCTACATATTATACAATTTTTGATAGCTTCTATTTTGTGTGCCTGGCGTCTAATTGTCCATCATTCAGGTACCCTACAGATCTGGCTTCTGTGACACCTAGCCTACCTTTGCCAGCAGTGACTGTAAGTCCTGTGTCTTAAAGTGTCCAACACCCTTTGCCCTTCAAATAAATGCGACTCCCAGTCTTCTGAATAATTCACAGGTATGCAGCTGAGTAAATAGCATAAGGATTCAAAACTTTATCTATGAACCTTTGAGAAGTGTCAGGAGCTCCCTGAAATGCAAATAATATGGCATTTGATTGCAGAAATGACTTTCATGGGTGCATATCATTATTGTCTCTTTTGCATCAGTGCTGAAGGGAAATAGCCAGTATATCCAGGTTCGCACCAGGACTGTCAAATATTTTGCTTTGCCTAACCACTCTATGATCGCAACTAGTCTGTTTTGGAAATTATTGCAAAAATCTTACACAGCCTTCAGTCTTAGGGGTAAAACAAACCTGGATTGCTTTGTTCACCTTCCAATGTAATTCATCACTTGTATTTTAAGCATTTTTGTATTTATTAACTTCTTCACATATTGCATTTCTTTAGGACTCTGGATCCTTTACAGTACAGGTAGATATATTTCCTTGGCATCATATCAGAATGATGTTATATTAAATTTGGCCTTCCGGGTATCGCAGGAAAAGAATCCCTGGACCTGGAAAACATACCTTTAGATATAAGCTGTACAATGAAAAAGGACTGCCTTACAATAGTGGATACATGGTATTGGCATAGGTTCTCAGATCTCTGACACTGGGATCAACTTTCAGGGTTGCGTTGTCAACGTGATATATACAAGGAAAGAAATGTTTGCTGTAGGACACCATTATACATCTCTTGGAATCTAGATTTAGCCTGTGGTTTTGACACCAGCTATTTGACTGGGAATTGTGAAGGGTGCTGCTGCAGGATCTTGGTGCTCTCTGGGGAGTTTATAATGGTATCATGTTTATGGTCAACTCCAAGTGTGGTCAGCTATAAAACCTTATGATTTTGTCTGATCCTCAAGAAGAAAATCCCAAAAAGCAGTATCCCAAGAAATGAGCTCTCAGGTACACATCTTAGTGACAGGTCTCTTGTGGGGCATTAGATCAACCCACCCTGATGTCCTGGGTTCCTTTTCAAGCCAGTTTAGTATCCACCGAGTTACATAGGGATTTATATTGAGCTGGGAGATTTTATCTACAATACCTGAATATGAAATGGTGTTGAACACATTTGCAAGGTCTATGTATGTGGTGTTGACTGATTTGCCCTTGTCTATTGCTTCAGTATACTTCTTAAAGAGGTTGACCAGGTTAAGTAGGGAGGGTCTGCACTTAATGAATTCAAACTAGCCTGAAACAAGAGTTTGTAGGTTGCCTATGTTCTTATTTATTAATTCTACAATGATCCTTTTTATAGCCTGACAGATGAGGATGATCAGTCTTATGGTTCTCTGATTATCTGGGTCCACTGATGCTCCACCATTGTGTTAGGAAGTGAATGTTGCTATCATCCATTCATCCAATATAAGGCCTGTTGGGAATATGATAGAATAACCTATGTGACAAGTCCTGTTTCAGGCTGATCGCTAGGTGGCCTGGTATGATATACAGCCCTATGGAAGTATTGTTCTTGGCCTTGGATAGGGTCCTGATGACTTCTTCTTTGGGGACCTAAGGGGGTATAGATGTGTGTATGTGAACTGGGAATATAGGAAAGAAAAGGGGGTGGAAACTTGAGCTACAATTGTCCACTAGTAGATATACCCTCTGCATATAAATATGGAATATTATTTACAACTAACTTTGCAGTAGCTGTGCATTCCTGATGAGGCTTCTAGCATGGTTAAAGAAGGATTTCTGATTACCTGATTGGATGGCATTATTTATCCCATAGCTGGCTTTGGTGCAAAGTTCCCTATTAAGTTTAATAAGAACATTTCTAGCATCTTTAAAATCAAGTCTGTTTTAGTATCTAATGATTTTTTTTTATTATTATAGAGCTTGTTTACATCTGGATTCCACCAGATGGGTTTAGTCTTAAATTTGGTGTTGTATTTATTTCAGAAAGTGACAGATGGATCTATACAGCTATTTATTTGTGCATGGAATTTGGCAATAAAGGATTCCAGATGATCCTTTTAAAGGGGATTTTGACCTAAGTATGGTCATCACTCACTTTTAGTAGATTAGCCATAGCATAATCTCTGAATACATAGGTATGACAAGATATTTTTAACTTCAGTCTTATGGTGAATTTGTCTGAATTGTAGTACAGCTTGACCAGTAAGGATGTGGCTACTGCTGGGGGTAAAGGTGTCCCATATTTGTAAGGACCTAATCCAGAATTATATCACGCTTATTTAGGGTACAGAATAACTGGTGTAGAGAGTTTGCCTTGATGAGGTCCAGTCATTTTTGGAAATAAATGCTTGAGGATGTATATATTTCCCAGTTAATGGAGGAGTAGTTGAAGTCTCCTAGGAGAATGATGACTGGATTAATGCAAAGGGACTTCATACTAGTTATATAGAAGATATGGGCTGAGTGGTACATCGAGACATACCTCTCAGCCTCTTAGCAGAAAACATCTGGACAAAGCCAAAAATAATGGGGGAAAAGCCCAAATATAGTGACAGATTTTAAATATTGCTATTATAAATTTAGAAGTTGCTAGAAAAACAGGATTTGTGTTAGCATGCATTTTTTTGAATGATATGAAGTCTGAAATTCAAATGTATGCCATTATTTATTGACTTCAATCCTTCATGATTTACCAGAAAACTACAGATTTAATGAGGATTAGTCTAAAGATATGAGACAAAAATCTGAACATTCAGTGAAGATTTGGAGAGTTGAGAGGTGTGCATAAAGGGGGTCTGATAATTATGCTATGATATAATAAGGGGCTTCAATGACAGTAAGCTGAAAGTTGAGATGATCCAGGTCATTAACTTGTCTGACTTGTCAGAAAATAAAATGCTTTTTTCAAGAATATGGAACTACCTTTAGTGCATTCATCTAACGCAGTGGGCCTGAAAGTGTGGCAGGCCCTGAAACCTTGAACGTATTGAATGCTCTCATTGGTTTTGAACTAGGTCTCTGCGATGTTACATGTACAGATGATTTCCAGGTAAGGAATGCTTGTAGGGAATTGAGGTATTTATTAAGACTCATAGCTTTAAACAGCAATATCTGTAAGCTATCCAGCTTCCCATTCTTATGTGAGAAACTTTAGAAGACTGATATTTTCTTAACACGGCACTATGTTGTTGAACAAGGATTAAGTCAATATATGAAACTCTGAGAGAGAGGTACATGCCGACCATAGCAAAAGAGTTAAGGCTTTCTACTAATTCCTCCCAGCAATATAGGTTCATAGGTATCATCAGTTCAAAAGACCACAAGGGCTTTTATAAGCCTAGCCTCTCAACCAAAACCAATTGTGTTCCTATATATCATTAATATTTATTAACAGGAAGTATGTTACTAAGGAATTTTTTAAAAATGATGTGGGGTAATGTATGTTAGTTTGGGAATAGTTACTGTTAGCATCTGTCTATCAGAGACATCAGGGCCAGACCCAGAGTAAATTTCTGATTTCCCATCCATTGGTTAAGGTTGCACTTAATTAGGGTTGGGAATGACTCTGCTGTTCCAGAGCATGGGTATCCTCTGAGACATATATCTGTCTCCATTACATGCCCTATTTATGTCACATGCAAAATTAAAAATCCTTGGCTCTTGTGGTTCTGATACTGTTCATTTATCAGACGGTCAAAAGTTTTATCAGAGCTGGATCCAAGAATGCCTTGGATGCCAGGCATAGATCATCTCTTAGTAACCTGTGGGATACTGTGGATAGAGACAGGACTTTAAGGTGATTCATATATGACAATGTGTTTATACCCTGGATTCTCCTGGTAACAAACATTTGTAGGCATTCCAGCTGTTGCACATGTCTGATCAGGTACATGTTGAAGGGGACATTATACTCAAGGATGGATCTGATAAGGGCCAAATGAAGTGGCACTGTGGATTCCATGTCCTTACTTTCAAGCTGGGTGGCACAGGATGATTTTCTTACTACCATGGCCACATGTCGGTCAAAGACCAAATTACTGCATACATATGTTCCCAGATTCCCTGTCTACTAGGTCAGCTGTTAGGGGTGTCCTATTGATGGAGTAATTAACCTGGGTGGCCATTATCCCAAAAGGCACTATAATACATTTCTTGGCTTTGAGTTTTAATCTGTGACTTTCCCAGCAGTCATTTGTCTGTATTAGACCCTCTTGCAAAATGGTTGTGTCATAGTGGAATCTATGATAGCTCTCAATTTGCAGTTATATGCAAACCTGGTTAATCAAAGGCCCATGACATTAGCATTTACCTCCAAGAAGTAGATGCCAAATAGGAATGGTCTCAGCACAAGGTTCTGAGGTACCCAGCTGCCGACTGGTCTAATAGTGGAGGTGGTCTCATCAATCCTGACTTCCTGGGTCCTGTCTGTGAGCTTGGCAATCCAGTGAGTTATGTAGGGGTTTATGTCTCATTCAGTGAGTTTTTCAACCATAACTGAATGGGGTATTGTGTATAACACCTTAGTCAGGTCCAGGTAGATGGTATACACCAATTTCACCTCATCCATTGTCCTAGTGACCGTCTCAAAGAAGTCTACCAGGATTAGTAGGCATGACTTTCCTTGACAGAGCCAAACTCCACTGATTCCAGTGTCTGAAGGTTACCTATGTCTTTACTGATAATTTTCATGATAATTTGTTCCATGGCTTTGTATATTGGACTAGTCAGACTAATGGGTCTGTAGTTTCTGAGAAAAGTTGATGGTTCTCCCTTGTGATGGGGTATATCCATTGCAGTCCTCTATTCTCATGGTGCAAAGCCTGTTTGAAGCTTTAGTTGAAAAGTGACTCAAGTGGTCTTGATAGGTCATGTTTCAAGCTATTTAAGAGGCATTGCTGGATACTGTGGGGCCATCAGAGGCAGTGCATTTTGCTTTAACACCAGGATCTTTTCCCTGCTAATAGTTGGAAGGTGTTATATCAGTAGTTATTTCGTGGGAGAATGCAGGAGGAGTTGGGGGGTGAAGTTTGAGCTGAATTTGTCAGCCAACAAATTTGCAATGTAAATTTGCCCAGTGAAGGTGGCACTATTGACCACCAGTTTGACACACTGTTGTGTGCTGCCTTTGAGGTTACCAACATAGCTTTAGAAGGCTGTGAGGTTGTCTTTAGCCTGTGAGGCTATCTCAACCTCATAATTGGCTTTCATGGACTTAATTAGTCCTCTTATAGAGTCATAGGTTTTTACTAGGCTAATGACTCGGGGGGGCTTTCTTAGCCTACCCAAGCTTTCCCAAAATAATAATGATGTCCTGTATCCAAATAGAACATTGAGGGCCAGGCATTTATAAGCTACCATTGTCCATAAGGGTCATGGGTGCCAGACTCAGTGTAAATTTCCTATTCCCCATCCACAGGTGAGTTGTGCTTAAACTGGGTAATAGATGAACTCAGCTTCACATGGATGGGAAGCCTGTTCCATAGGAGGGACAGTACCTGGGACACATATCTATCTCTCCAACATGTTCTGTTTAAGTCATAGTCACAGACAAAATTCAGGTCCTTAGACCTTGTATTTCTGGTACTGTTTGACTTACAGATATAAATGAGATGCATAAGTGTAGACTTTGTGGATGCCTTGTAAGCCAGGTATAGATCATCCCTCAGCAGTCTAGAGGAGGCTGAGTAGAGGGAAAGGGTTTAAGGGGCTCTGTATAAGGCAGGTCTTTTATGCCTTGTATTCTTTTTGTGAAGAACCTCTGAGGTTGCTATAGTTGCTGCACATGCCTGGTCAGGTACATACTGAAGGAAGCATTGTACTCTATGACTGGTCTGATAAGGACAGAGTACAGTGGGATAATGACCTCTATGGACCTAGATGCCATGACTTCACTTATAAATTGTGCAACGTAAAAGGATTTCCTCACGACTTGGACAGGAGGTGGTCAAAGGTAAGGCTACTGTCTATGTGTGTATCCAGATCCCTGACTACTGGGTCAACTCTTACAGAGTATTATCAACATGGTAATTAGCTGACCTGGTTGATCTCCCAAAGAGTATAATTATGCATTTCTTAGAACTGAGTTTAAGACCATGGCTTTGATACCATTTGTTAGTCAGAGATAGGCCTTCTTGAAAAATGGTAGTGTCTGCAGGTGAGTCGATGATAACCACCAGCTTGTAAACTTAATCAGCTATAAACCTTCAGCATTTGCTTCCATTTCAAATGCCAGAAAGGAACAGGCCAGTACCAAGCCCTGGGGGACTCTGCCAGTTACTTGCCTCTTTTTGGAGCTGGCCTCACCTAGTTTGAGGTCCTGGGTCCACTCAGTGAGGCAATTGGCCATCCAGTGGGTGAGAAAAGGGTTATACTTAAATTAGTAAGGTTGTCAATAATGTCTGTGTATAGCATTTTATCAAAAGCCTTGGCCAGGTCAAGGTTAGCTGTGTGGACAGCCTTGACTTTATTCAATGCTTTGGTGACCCTCTCAAAAAAGTCCACCAGATTTAATAGGCATGACCTTCATTTAATAAAGTCGAACTGTGATGGATCCAGAATTTGCATGTTACCTATGCCCTCTTTTATCATGATCATGATGATTCTTTCCATGGTCTGTGTAGGAGGCTGGTCAGACTTATGGGCCTGTAGTTACCCGTATCAGTAGTTGGAACTTCTTTGTGCAAGGGAATGACTGTTGCCATCTACCATTCCTTTGTCACAAAACCTGACTGTACACTGCAACTGAAAACTAATTTAAGTGGAACAGAGATGCCATGTTTCATGCTATTTGTTAAGCATCCTGGAATGTTATTGGGTTCCATACATGCAGTGCTTTTGGCCTTGGAATGTGCATTGATGACCCGTTCCCTGGTAATGGTTAGGGAGATTGTGTTATGTGGTATTTCCTTTGGACTATCACTGGAGTGGGAGGAGAAATTTGAGCTGAACTTGTCAGAAAAAAGGTTGGTAATGCCCTCTTGTTCAGTGTGGGTGATGCCATTTACAATAAGTTATGCACATTGTTGTTTATTTACCCTGAGATTATGGGCATAGCTGTAGAAAGCTTGTTGGTTATCCTTTGTACATGAAGCTATTTTTGATGCAAATTTAGCCTTTGAAGTATTAATTTGGATGGCGCAGTGGTGCAGTGGTAGCGTTGTTGCCTCACAGCAAGAGGTTCTCCAGTTCGATTCTTGGCTGGGGTGCCTTCTGTGTGGAGTCTGCATGTCTTTCCTCTGTTTGTGGGGGTTTCCTCTGGGTGTTCCATTTTCCTTCCACATTAAAAAGACATGCATCTGGAGCCTTTCTCCCCAGGCCACTGCTGAAAATTGGCTTTGTTCCAAGTTAGACTTTCCCAGTTAATAAATGTTAAATAAATAAAATAATTAACCATCTTAGCTGACTGCTGAGATTGGTCAGTGGGCTTTTAGTATGCATGGCTTTGTTCCTCCTATGCTTTGCCAAGATATTTTTTTTTCTTTTGTTCTATAACAGATTAATAATGTGATTCCACTAGGGGGGCTTGTCTTTTGAGTTTGTCCTATTCTTAAGAAGAGTGGGCATAGCTCACTCAATACAGCAATCAGTATTGCTGTACACAGATGTTTTAAATTGCTCAGCATATGCTATGGTGTTTTCTGGCTTTAAGCTGCTTGGAATTTAGCCAAGATGTCACTTAGTAGAGAGATGTTGGCATTTGAATAGTTCCTAAAGGTTTTTAGCTTTGCTAGATCCCTGAATTTAATGTTTGTTTCAAGCAATATTGCCTTATGGTCAGATCTGATGAGCAAAGAAATTACCTAGGGTGAGGAGCATCGGCCCCCACATTTGTGATTACTATGTTTATACCCTTGGTATTTGAACTGTTCCAGGTTGTTGGTATTAATAAAGGTTAGGAATCACTGGCCTTGTGCAATAAAAGTGGTGTAGGATTCTGAGTCTATAGAGGGGTAGATGAGGAACCTTATAAATATAATATTGAGTATACTCTAGTACATTGAGATCGGTATTTTTGGTTCCCTGGGACAGAGAGGAGGATCTATAGGTTGCAAGGATATGGTATGAGACACTGTTTATGGTGAGTTGCACATGTGTGATTTTCAGTGGGCCATAGACATCAACTTGCCTGTATGGGAGGTTGGTTTTAATATAGGCTGAGACTTCTCCACCTTTAGTTCCATCTATGTAGTAGCTGGTCTAAAGGTGTGAAAGACACTATAACCTTGTATTGCTGGGGTACTTTCCATGACTTTAAACCATGTCTCCATTACTACACAGTCTTCTACACTCTCCAGTGAGAGGAAGGTTTGTAGGGAGTGATTCTGTTAAGTCAGGAGGTTTATTTGTGTGGCATTGCCTAAAGAGGTCACTATATACAATATTGTACACCCCTCACGTTGGATAGACACCAGAAGCTAAGCTAATTGTCAGAATCAGTCATTATCTGTTGCCAATGTGGAATCAGCCTTGGAAAAGGTAGTATGCTGCTTAGCATTAGGCTCATACCTGCCTGAGAAACATAATCAGCAAGCTCAATCACGTCTCACTTCATATAGTCAAGAGAGGTACTTCTCAGGTCATTAATGCCCACATAGACTATGACAAAGTCAATGACCTTAGCGCCTGTGTGATTTGATGGATCCTAGCCCCAGAAAGGCAGCTAACCATGACTCTCTCCTTCCTTAGTCTGGTCAGGAGGTCGTTGGTGTGCCTCATTTTAGAATTACCAATGACCAGGAAATGTGGCTGTGTGCTGGTATGCCTTAAGGGTTTAGCAGTAGAGGCACTGGATACAGTCTTACTATGAGTAGCTGTGGATAGTGTTTTAACATAGCGTTTATGTGATGACTGAGGAACCTGTTTTGATTGTGCTGTGCAGGAGGTCTTAGTATTTTAGGAAAATTACCTGTAAGTGCCTCAGTATAAGTAGATTTATGTGTAGGGTCTTTACCATGTGAAGTAGGGGTAGTGCAAGTGTCACTGACAACCTCTATATGACTAGTTTAGGTTGTATGAGAGAGTTTTGCCTTCAGCATTAAAGTATATTTACACCTCTTGCATACATTATCTGTTTTGTTAAGAATAAGTGGGTTGTATGTGTACATGAGGCAATTGCTGCAATTCCTCAGAATACCCATCTCAACCAGACTGGCCACAGAGAGAGAGAGAGAGAGAGTCAGGAAGTGCATATCCATGGCTACTGCTCTGGGGGGGGGGGGGCAGGAAAATGTAAATATTGAATAAGTCAATAAGACAAGCAAAATGATGAGCGATGCACAGTTATGTTCAAACTAGATGATCTAGTAGTTAAAAAAAATCTATCTGCACAATAAGGGTACTTTAAGAGAAACTTACACTGCAAGTTACAAGGGCTAATTATGGTGCGAGATTTTGGCAACTATACAGATCGCTGCTAAGCGCTACTGTGTGGAGAGCAGCAGTTCTAACAAAATACTATAAAAAAGGTCACAAAGTGCAGATATTCAACACAGAAATACTCTTCCCAAGTAGCGTGGTCACCAAACATTGCCAAAAGCCCCAGGCACAAGCTAGCTCCCTAACCAATCAAATAAGGGTACAATAAGACTTAGAACAGCAATTCTCAGCTCAGAAGGGTATAAGCTATTCTCTTCTGCCACAAGAGTATAGACCACAAACCTTCCTAATGTAAAATAATTAATTTGGAGCTCAAGTACTTAAACCAGAACAAAGACACTCAGAATTACAGGCAGAATAAGCTTTCACCAGAAATTCTTAGTTTCCTGTTTAGTTTAATTAGACAGTTCTTATCATTATGAGAGCTAGTCTTCCTGCTGTTAGCCATGACTTTTTTTTTTTCATTTGTTATATAACCTTTTAAGGTTAGGATTCCACCAAAGTGGTTTACTTTTAGAATTTGTTTTGGGCTTACTTAAAGAAGAAACAGCAGCCTCTATGCATTTACATGGCTGGACAAGGTCTGTGTGAACTATTCTGAATAGGTCGCTGTGAACTTGAAGTTAAGAAGGGTATTGACTTTTAGCAAACTATTACTTAACAGGATGTAGTTTAATGTGGAATAGTTGTTTACTGCTATAGTGTTTTCTGAAGCTACCAAGCTCAATAAAGTATAGAAACCAGGAGACACCCCTAAGTACAATAATTGAAAGTACGTTCCTTGATATTTTGTGAAGTTGAAGCCTGACAAATGCCAAGTTCTTCAGTTCACACACAAGAAAGTCTTGGGAGAGACAGAGGAAGATAGCTTCCATCAGTATTAAGTTGTGTGTAAAAATGAAAAGAAAAAAAAGAAAGCAGTTAAAAGTTCAGTCAGTAATGTGAACCTCTCAGAAACAACAGCAAATTATTCCCAGCCACTGAAAAAGCATTTCTGTTATCAACAAATTCTTATGGACCTGCAAGATCATTTTATCTGTGTAAATAAAATTTAATTAACAGGCTTTAAGAATCAGTGGGTTTCTAAATCCAGGATGTGTTTAATTATGCCAGTCCTATCAAATCTCTGAACTTTTGTCTTTAGATTTGTCCATCCCCAAGTATTCTCCCAAAGTGTGGATGTGTGCCACTTTCATTACTCCTGTTGTAAAAGGTTTTGGAATTAGCAATTGTTGCAATATTTCTTCATTACAATTAATCATCCAGTGCAGGAAGACATTTATCTTTTCAAAATATTGGCATTGGGTGGAAGCAATCTGCTCATCTGTTTCCCATTCTATTCTAGTTATTATTGTGTCTGGTATTATTTAAATTTCATCCTTCCACTGTGCTTGCTTAAAATGCTCATTGCTTATCTGTAAATTTACCAAGTCAAGAACACTTTTATCAGTACACGTACATAAAGTAGTGTGTGTAGTCTTTCCACCTGTGAAGGTAGCCATGGGTATTTCTTATGTTGCTACTTCCTCTATAAAAAGAAATGTATTGTCGTGATTTCTTCTGCATTTAATGTTCCAATCATTTCTAATTTTACATCAGCATCTTCTGCCTCTTTGTGTACCCACTACTGTGTCCTGTTTCTGAGTAAATCTCTGGTTTGGCATTATAGAGTAAACTCTAGGACTCTGTTCGAGTTGCCATTCATCTGTTATTATTTTTATCACACTGCATCTCTTACCCCTAGCTCCACATGCATATCCTTATTTTAATGTCTGGACTCTTCTAACAAGTTTTCATGTTGTGCTTAATGAGCGCTTCCTTTTCAGTTTCTGCACTGTCTCCTTTCACTATGTTAACAACTGTAATGTTCAGGTATGGTTGAGTAACAGGCTTCTGATAACAAGTCCAAAGAAGAAGCTCATATGATAAAAACACAAGATATCACTTTAATATCTCATTTTGCCACAGATCTGCACACAAGCTTTTACAGTCTAAGGTGTCTCCTCAGGTAATAAGTGGTAACACCATTGTTTTGTGTTGCCTGACTGGATTGGAATGTCTGGAAATGTTTGCATGTCATACCACTGTGCAATGATTTATGACATATGTGAACTATGACATTGTGCTGCCAGATTTTGTAGGTTGCAGAGTATTACCACTGCATTATACCTCTCCTACATCAAATTATCCATCCACAAAGATTACAAACATGTACATTAGGATTCTCTTCAGCCATTATCACACAGATGTGTGAGCATTGCCAGAAAAGCACTTAAGACTTGTTCTTTATGCAAGTGTCTGAGCAAAACATGCTTCTATATAATGTCCACCCAGATTAGATCTTATACTGTGCTGCATGGACCATAGGATGGTGTAATTTACACCTGCCAGCTATACCTCTGGGTTATTTTTTTATCAGAAATGCAGATATACATTCCAGTATATCACATTATTTGCATATTACCCATGTTCTCCAGTGACATACCTCTTGCTGTTTAATGCTATACAAATAGCCTGTTGTGGGCACTGCCCAGTATTGTGCACAGACCACATATTTGTTTCAGGCATAACCCAATAAAGTGAATGTACCATTTGTGATATGACTGATGCATATCATGTATTTCTTACAACTGACATGAGTGGTACGCACATATATATTTTGTTCAACTTTGCAACTCTGCAGCTTGTTATACTATAGACTGCAAAGGATGTAACTAGTCTTAAGTGCTGCAATTGCAGTGTGTCTTCATTTTGATTCTGTAGATGCTGCAATATAGGTGCTGTAATTGCCATTACATCTTTGTATGTGTGTTATTTATTTGGGAGATATATATATATATATATATATATATATATATATATATATATATATATATACATACATACATACATACACACATACGCACGCACACACACACACACACACACACACACACACATATAAATATATATATATATATATATATATATATATATATATATATATATAATGCATGTCATCCCAACTACTGAATGGGTGCATTTGGATCAGTACAGGGGGTGTGGAATATCAGTGCATGTGAGTGCAATTACTTGTGTTTTTTGACACATGCACTGTCCGTGTTGTACCACAGCAAGTCAGACATGATTTTAAGACATTCCACTTATGGTGATTGTAACTCAATATGTAACAGTACCATAAAAGCTGACATAGAGTGGAAGACCCCAGTTGGGCACATGTTGGCTATACTTCAATAGCATGCTTGCTGGCCATACAAATTTACCATGTGTATGCATTGTTACCTACATCTCACATATGTTTGCTGAATATCCACCTGTACTGTGTTCTAACATATTAGTGTGTGCTTACTTAGTGGCTCACTACATTACCACACACATAGGAGTCATGAGTTGTACATGCCACAATGCTCATCTAACATATGCAATCACATTTCTAGCACCCCCTGACATGTTACAATCTACAGGGTTTGCCAATTATAGGCACATAGCTATAACATTCCTACATGCCCTCCTAATGTGGCATGTCTTTATGAAAAGTCGCATTTGTGTCCCTCTGTTCTGGCTGTGGTGTCATGTGTAAACAGCACCACAGTACAATGTGATCACTTTTTGTTTACATGTCATCATGTTTGCCATGTTAAATGCATATACTATCATAGTTATGATATTAGAAACTGCAGATGTGATAATTTTCACACAGCTGTTATCTAAATCCTTGTATATGCCTCCTGTCTGGTTACAAATGATACATCATAATTTATACTCTTCTTGTAAAATTGTAAGGTGGCATTGTAATATTTTGTAAAGATTTTCCCATTTTTTTCTCACTGACAATATATATGCCTGTGTGCAAATTTTTCCCTTGTGGACATTTCACCTGTCAGGAGGACCAAGCAGCAGACACATGCTCACAACAGATCTGCAAAATCAGGGCCAATTGAGAAGAATGAATATGCATCAATATGTGGTTATCATAATGCTGTGTCTCTGTGTGGCACAGTGCAGTATTAATGCATGTGTTCATTAGACAAGCTTCCCTGTGGCATCTATTGGGAGTATATGCAGAAGTCAAGTGCCATAGCTGTCCAGAAATGTTATCTTTGATGCAAGGTATGGCACTGTCATTTGTTCTACTGTTTATGGCCTTCCTTTATTTTCCCCAGGATTCTGGCCCTCCCATGTTGCATTACTGTAAGTCTATATGATCTGTGCAGTATACATTGTGTATGTGTACAGACATGGTTCATTCTGAAATATCCTCATTTTCACACTGTTTTTTCTGGGTGTGGCACCATTGCTGTGTGGCAGGCCTTATACAGGCTGTAGTCCTATGACATCTGTCACATATCTATACACTGGCTAAAGCACTCAGCTGTTCTGTGATACATAACATAAGCAGCCCTGTTTTCTGCCAAAACCGTGTGTTCACATATTTGTTTCATGTATTTGTAGGTTCACATGTTCTACATCCCTACTTCTAACAATCCTACTCTATGTTGCCTGTGTGTTTAGCATGAAATTCACCATAAAAATCATACACACTGTTATATGTTGTGCCCTTTACCATAAATACTTTGCACAGTATTATATGGGCATGCATTGACCACAGCTGTTGTCATCTTGGTCCATTGTTTGCTCATATATCATATGACCTAGTGGTCATATGAGTATGCATCACAATGTTCTTGGTCCATATCCTCATGATGGATACCCACTGGACACCATCTATAGTCCTGCACTGCATGACTGGACTATGCTTAACGCTTTCATGCTGTTCTCATTTCTTAGGTGATCTCATGCCTAAACAGTCTGCTTTGTCTATGACCCCAACAGTGCATCCCCTGTTATTTTTCATATATTTTTTTCACTTCTTTTCCACATGTTATGCACATCATGTGTATACAGCTACCTGCACACTTTATCAAAATTTGTCCCTCTACTGTCTCCTAGGACACAGGTCATTCCTTATCAAATATATCATAATATCATTGACTGCTATATGAGTGGTATGTCACAGTTACCAAACACACTCATCCGGATGTGTGTCTCCATAGTTTCCATTCTGTGACATATATGGTGGTATAGTGTGTGCTTCATGGGCTTTGTGCAGACATATGTTGTGTCCCAATGTTTGTATACTACATCAGGACATTGAGTCACATTTGCTACTGTATGGCCATTGCAGAGCTTGCCATTGCCTACTAATGCTGCTGCCCTCCCATTGCAGTTCTAGCAGGGATTGTGCCAGACATGTATGAACAGGCTTCCTTGGTGCTTGCACATTGTTGACTACTGGTCTACTGGTAGTTAAGCTGTCTACATCTGGCATATATTACACTGTTGTATTTGTATAAGAGCTATTGTGCATCATTCATCTAGTCTGTGGTGACTTTTCCCTGATATCAACCTTAGTGGTGGCCTTCCAATGTAGTGTCACTCATAGTCATACTGTACCTATGTTTGTTCTCTGCACAGGTTGACATCTTTACTTGGCACACTTTGTCACACTGCAGCACATATAGCAACTCTGGTGGACAACAGCTACGTACAATGTATTTTGAATTCTGTCATGTCGCTGCATGATTTCATATATGATACAGTTATGTTATGGGTGTTTACAGTTATGTTGATAGGCACCACTACTGACATAGCCTCCAGTAGATCTGTTACATATGTGCACAAATTCTTCATCTGTTTGTGGGGGTTAACTGCCATCAACTGCTCAGTGACAGGCACATGCTTACCTGAGTATGTGCCCTCACATCCCTTACATGACCCAGCTTATGTGGCACATGCACCTTGTCGGTGTGGGACTACCCCAATGTGACTGTTTCTTTATTGCCAGCTGCACACCACATTCATTACATGTGGTGTCACACCACCACAAGTGAACAGATACTCAGGAATACTGTCATGTATATATATGTGAGTACACATACTACTGATTTTACCTGATAAATTAGCACACATTCACAGTATTATATCCTTTATTGTCACATACTAATGCTGTATTGGTCTGTATTGCATTGCAGTGCCTATGTTTGACAGGCACATGCCAGTTATTCTGACAATTAGAACAGAGCTTTTTGGGAGTTAGCACAGAGGATTAAGGCCATGAGCATTTAACAAGCTACTTCTAGTTCTACAGGGCTTGATCCCCTCAGCTTTCACTTAAATTATGTGTGGTAATGAGTTACAGAGCTTTGACAGCTTGTGCTAGGCTCCTTACTGGTCTCCAGGACTGCATGCCTAATAACTACCTATAAAACTATGTAAATCTGCCATGTCACATGTACTGCCTTCTTACGTATCCAGTAGTTATAATTGTACGCATTGCCCATATTATATATTGCATACTACTGTGTTATCATCACTGGTTGGATTTTTTGTATTGCACTTCTAGATCACTTGCAGTATTTATCCTTCTGAGTCTTATCCTCATATGTGATAGCATTTCTTATGCTTTACCTTTTGGCCATATCCATGTTTGTCAAGCCATCCCATAGTTGCTCTTTTTCTTGGATGACTCGCTTGGAATGCTGCTAGCTTATTGGCTTACATGTCCCAGTATTGCCAGCACTGGATTTCCTACAGCAGCTTAGGTAGTGTAGTCCTGCCTATGTACTTTTATGTGCATCATCCTGTTTGTGATATTTTTTCTATAACTGTTTTTCCTGCATCACTGACAACTGCATGCCTGCCATGCCAGTTTACTAAGGCTGCAAAAAAAAAAAAACATGAATTAGGAATGTACTAACTACTTCATGGGACTGGATTCACTATTGCTTAGGTCATGCTGGTTGTGTGAATTTTTTAAGTAGGTTAGCAATTGGGCAGGCACATGTGCTGTTCATGGGCAAATACTAGGCAACTGCCCTGAAGGATTATTTTAAGCCTATCTAATAACCTGTGGGCAGAATCAAACCTTGCACCTACGAAATAAACACCTTAACAATTATGCCAAACTCAACAACTCACTTTGAGCTGTTACCATATTTTTTGTTTTCTTTGCATCTTTCCTTCCTAGACCCACAGCTGTCTTGTATAGCTGTGTGCTGTCTGAACTTAATACATCCATCCCAGTATAGTTTACCTCCCTGTAACTGTCCTGTCATGTGTCATTTGTGCTATATGTTCCTATATATTTCTTTATCTTCTGCCATGCAACTATTACTACCCAGCCCCCATTTCTCCAAAAAAGGTAGCTTATTCCCATAAAATAAATAAATACAAATTAAACAATACAAATAAAACTGTCCATCCTTCACCACCTCTGACCTGAAGATACCATTGATGATTTTTATCTAACTTTTGCCGACATTTTCTACTTTCCTTTCTCCTTCCATTCCTAGGGGGAGGGAGTACATTGTATGCATCCCTCACACATCTCAATCTCCCATTATTTTTAAAATCATTTCCCATACTATTCTAATGACACTGCTTGGCCTACAACTTAACTATATATCTTTTAATGTTTTATATGCCTGAGCTTTATGCTGATATTCCTAGACCTTGCATAAATCTGTATGAATGCATAACTAGTTATATTTGTGATGGCTTCTGCATTTGTTTTTGATCGTCACACTCCTGCACGTGTTCTTCAATATACTCATTACTGTACTGTAATATATATGTACTACAGATGTTCATTGTGTGTTTTATTGTACTTTTCTGAATGCAGCAATAATAAATGCTCACTTACTCACTGTTGCCTGTTTGTGCTTGTGTATACTATGCCCTCCCTTAATTTTATGCTAATTTTATTTAGGGTTAGGTTATTCAGTTGTGCTGGTTGATCATTTTCTGGTGTTTTTCAACATATCCTACATATTCCTTGTTCCAAGATGTTCCAAGATGGTGGCGCCTTGAATGGCAGTGGCTACTCTGGCTTCCTATTGTGTGTTACATGTTTTTTTTTGTATTAATGTAGTTCTCTGTTGGTATATAGTCCATTTTTGTGAACTATTTTGTTGTCAGGTGAGTGGTGAATGCAGCACAGGTGTTTTTCTGCATGGCTGTGGTGGATTTGCCTTCTTTTGGATCGTTGACTCTTTGGTGATCGTTGAGCTGGTCATGTTCCTCTTGGGCCTTCTGGGTGGCAGTTGTGTCAAGTGCAGGAATCGGAGCCTGTCTTGTGGATTTTGGACTCTGGTTGGTTCTTTTGGGCTGAGGATTGATTGGGCATTTGGAATGTTGCTAGTGTTGGTGGATGGAGTTCACAATCTCAGTGAGGATGGTGTAGAAGGAAAGGACTGTTGTGGTACTGTAAATCGTTTGGGCCTAAGGTAGGAGTGTGACAGTGGAGAAGATTGGCATGATCACAGAAGAATGTATGGAGACTTTGGAGCATTTGTTGGAGTTGGCGACAGTGTGGATGGTAGGATGGCTGCGGTTACAGAAATCGTTATTTACAGCTTTGATCGCTTGGACTTTGTTGTCGCCATGCTGTGGTTGCTGTTGTTGTTGCTGTGGTTGCTATTGCATTATGTGTTTGTTTTTATTTGTATGTTTAAAAAATGTTTTTTGCACATGAGCTTTGAGAAACGTAATTTCGTTCAGCTGTGCTCTTCCTGTATGGTCTGAATGACAATAAAGTTTTACTTGTAACTTGTAACTTGTATCCTACATATTAATTGGTAGACAATGTTTGCTTACATGCTTATTAAGCTGCTTTTTTTTGTTTTCCATATTTTAATACATGGCATAGCATTCATACCAATTTCAGCATTATGAATAATGCTTCGCTATTGTTTTGGAACTATTCCATAGGCTTGGCTAAGTACCAGATACAATATAGCTGAAGGGGACCTCCAAATGTGACAGCATGCAAAAATTCCATAGGACATGATTTAGCACAAAAATGCATACTGTTTTTGAGAAGGAGAAAATACATCACACCCCAAAATAGAAATATATTGTATTTTAGCATCATCATAACTAAAACAAGACCGAAAAAAACAGTGGTTTCAAAAAGCAAAATATTTAGGTAGAAGAAGGAAAAAAAATATTATAGAGAGCTATAAGTCAACACAAACACACCCACAGACACACCCACAGACAGACACACACACACACACACACACACACACACACACACACACACACACACACACACACACATTGTGAATATGAATAATTACTTCAGTGAGATAGTACAGTCAGTCCTGTTTTTGACAACCCCCAGACACTAGGCAGTGATTATCAGTGAGATAACTCAGAAGTCAGTTGCTGTTTTTATTTTTCAAGGTGTTGACAGATGTAATGATCTTTAATCACTGAAATTTCAATAGCAGCAGCTTGCCCTGCATTTACGGTCTGTTGAACCAGGTGTCTTCTATGGTTCTATATCCTCATGGTCTGAAGAGTCTCCAGACTACAATAGCTGTAGAATAAGATAATGAGGTTATCAATAGATGACAAATGGTGCTAATCTGTTCACATGACTGCAGTATGTGTAAGACTAATAATAGCCATTTATCTGCTCAATGCTATGTCTTTTAATAGTGTTTTGTCTGCTATAGTTTAGGACTTACACACACACAC
Source organism: Protopterus annectens (assembly GCF_019279795.1). Taxonomy (NCBI): domain Eukaryota; kingdom Metazoa; phylum Chordata; order Ceratodontiformes; family Protopteridae; genus Protopterus; species Protopterus annectens. The sequence continues at coordinate 1,063,546,761 of NC_056731.1, read as the reverse complement.
ACACACACACACACACACACACACACACACACACACACACACACACACACACACTCACTCATGCACACACATCATCACAATATGTTTTTCATCTCACTTAATAAGCTTTTATCATCCCTGTGTTAATGCTAAGTTTGTATATTACGTTAATTATGCTATTAATTATACTGCTGAAGTGTAGTTGGGAACAATACTATCTTCTATTTCAGGTTTCACTTCAGAGTTTCTACATGTATTGGGATTACCTTCATGCTGAAAAATAGGAAACTGGATTCACAACCATTATTGCTCATTCCTGCCTTTTAAAACATGACAGGCCTATAAAAGGGTTTCAGAAATAACAACAGGTCAATTTTGAGAGACATTATTTTCTTCCATGTTTGTTAATTATGCAGGTGTAAACTCCATTGCATTACAATAAATCCTAGTTTAGTAATTCATATATATATATATATATATATATATATATATATATATATATATATATATATGAATCTACTTTTGATTGACAGCACATTTGATCGAAACTCATTTAATCGACAGCACATTTGATCGAAAACCAGTATTCATGGCAATTAACAGGGATTTGTTCCCCTCCCCAAAGTCGTGCGACCCTGGAGTTGATATATAAAGGTGGGGGTGTGGGGTGCCGAAGTCTCCCTCCTAATTTCCTTTAAAAGAAGAAAATAAAAGAAAACATATATTTTAAACGAAAATAGGTGGGGGGATGTGCCCTCCACACCCCCCCTACCTTTATATATCAACTCCAGGGTCACACGACTTTGGGGAGGGGGAGAAATCTCTGTTAATTGCCATGAATACTGGTTTTCGATCAAATGTGCTGTCGATCAAATGAGTTTCAATCAAATGTGTTGTCGATCAAAAGTAGTAGATCCATATATATATATATATATATATATATATATATATATATATATATATATATATATATATATATATATATATATATATATATATATACCAAAACAACTTGACCAAAACAACGAAACCCCACAACACCGAAAACCAAGTAAGTATAACACACACAAAAAACATACACAAATACACACACAACTGACCCAAGCTATCAAACACACCCCCTACTTTTATATTCTAACTCAGAGATCGCACAAACAGACACACAAGGCAAACTCACGCCCACACACTACAGTCCCTCACACACACACACCACAGTCACAACACACATTTACACACAGCACTACCCCTCACAAATACACTTACACATGCATACTCACCCACAGCAGAACACCAAAAGCGCTAAATCAAAATCCCGTAACATCGGGATTTTGAATTTCGCACTTTTTGGTGTTTTACAGTTTCGTTGTTTTGGTCTCCTTCAAAACACTGTCGATGTTCTGGTCTTTCGATGTTTTGAACAAGACCCATATATATATATATATATATATATATATATATATATATATATATATATATATATATATATATATATATATATATATATATATATGGTTCCCCTTCATAATATCGAATTACTAAATGCTCGAAATTCACTAAATCGAAATTATAAAGTCAAGTCAACAAAAATCCCAAAACCCACAAGCACGAAAACAAAAAACCCCAAACATACAGAACACATACACCACACAACACGCACACCATACAACCCACATAACATAAACTACTAGCCCTACACTACATGTACTCAGGGAGGCAAGCCCCCATGCACCCCCCACTTATATATTATAACTCACATAAAAAGAACTAGATACAATTGTGTTTCTGTAGCATCAGCCACATTCATATAATGTTGCCCTTTTCTGGAACTGAACAGCGCGCTATTTGATTCTAGTGACTAATGACATGTTGATAAACCACAAGTGCCACATTGGAATTTGTAACATAAGTACAACACTCCACATATACTTAGCATCTCATATGTATGTGTTGTTAACAATCTCTTTCAGATAAAATGGATGGTGGAGGCCTCTCCTACTGTAAATGTAGTCATTATACCCATGGTAGATGTCATTCATGCATTACAGTATAAGGCCACACAATGCTAACAGTCACTTATTGTAGATGTTGAACATCTGGGCATTTGACAACAGAAAATGGATGATACTGTAGAGAATAAATGCACTATGGTAGAAGTGTCACTACAATTATGAGATATGTTGATATGCCAAGGCATTACATCATGTTGTTGCTACAAGGTATATGTGTGTCTGTAATTGCTCTCCTAAGGCAACATACATAATATTGTGTCATTCCCTCGTGCCAGTGGATAATGCTTCCTACATATGTTATGTAAGAAAAATGTGATCACATGTCATCATTATGCTGAATAAAAGCATTGTTATGTGAAAAATTATCATAGCTTTGTGTAAGAGGAATCATCTAATATACAAGTGCAAAGCAGATGCATTTGTTTACAGTGTTAGCGACATATGCGGTCACAATAAGACTGACACAATGTAATCTGAGTAGTAATGGGTGCATTTGAAATACCTACCTAAGATCACAAACTACTGATTAGTGCCTGAATCACAAGAACCACATGACATGACATGTTGAGGTACAACAGGGAGAGTGCACAGATGAATGGATGACATCACCACTGTTTATTAGCTGGATGTTATGCTAAAAAGTGATCAAAGTCCACAGTAACACTGCACAGCTTCAAATCATGCATGTATTTGAGGAGTAGGATACACAGTGCAAGTGTGAAAGATACACTCACAGCTGGCCTCAAACATCCTACATCTGTAGTTCCACAATGTACAAAGCACAGGAGAAGTCAAGTCAAAGTAAACTTTATTGTCATTTAGAGCAACACACTTGTAACCTAAATGAAATTTTGTGCATCAGCTCAATTCTTGAGATTACAAACAAAAGTGAAAGAACACATACAAGTAGAGGAATAAACACAAGTAACAAATACAACACTATGCCCAATACATGCAAGAAACAGCAGAAACATTTACTGACACTCATATATGTAAAGAATACCCCTCCCTGAGTTAAATTAACTACCCTATTTAAAGTAAAACAAAACACACTACAGACTGAAATGTCTAAGTTATTTGTCTAATACTGCACTTGAGTGAGTTAAATAATACTGACTATGGATATAAAAAATATATATAAATATTGCACTTGCTTGGAATTTATGCACAAATAAATAAAAATGTACTTATTGTGTATCCAGACCCCTTGGACTAGTGCCCAAGTTCAGAATTTTAATCACTGTAGGGTAGAAACTGTTACTGAATTTTGTAGTCCTGCAGCAGATGCTGTGATATCTCATGCCCGATGACAGATGCTTTAACAGTCCATGCACAGGATGCATTTTGGTGGCCTTTCTGATGCTTCTTGCAGAATAAAGATATTGTGTCGATAGAAGAGTGGAATCTGTTACCTTCTCTGCAACCCTCACTATTCTTTGCAGTGTCTTCCTTTCTGTAACTGTGCAGCTTCCAAACCACGCTGTGAAGTTGCAGGTGAGGATGTTCTCTATTGCACCTCTATAGAAGGTGAAGAGAATATAAGGAAAAGGCTTAGCTTTTTACAGCCTTCTTAAAAAGTGGAAACATTGATGCACTTTCTACACCAGTTGGCTAGTGTTTCCTGATCACACTCAGGAATTTTGTACTCTTAACCCTCTCCACACTCTAACCATTGATCCTGAGCACTGGGTGGTTTGTTCTTCTTTTCCTGAAGTTGATGATAATCTCTTTGGTCTTGCTTACATTCAGGTCAAGGTTGTTCCTCTCGCATCAACTGATCAGAGATGCCACCTCCTCTATGTACACCCTTTCATCCTCCTTTGTGGTGAGCCCCATGATGGTGGTGTCATCAGCAAATTTGATGATATGGTTAGACCTGTGCTTAGCATAGCAGTCTTGGGTCAGTATGGTGAATAACAGTGAGCTGAGAACACATTCCTGTGGAACCCCTGTGTTAACTGTGATGCACTTTGATGTGTTCTTACCTGAACACATCCTCTGTGGTCTTTCAATCAGGAAGTCCAGGATGCAGTTACAGAGTTGTTTACTGATTCCTAATTGTGTCATCTTTTCTATAAGCTGCATTGCTACCACCATATTAAATGCAGAGCTGAAGTCTATGAACAGCTTCCTCACATAGTTGTCTTTGCCCTCTAAATGCTCACAGGAGATGTGGGGTCCTACTGATAATCAGTTGGCTTTGTACTCAAACTGCAGTGGGTCAAAATCAGAAGGCCGGCATGATGAAAGATGCTTTTAGATTCTTCTTCTTCTTTCTTTTTTTTTTTTAGGTTAGGGTCATCACACACACCTCACCTTACCCATTAATTGAGGCAGTGGTTTTTTTTTTCGAGTTGCGAGTTGCCAGCCTGGCAACCTCCACACACAGAAGGCACACTCACCGCACCTATGAAAGATGCTTTTAGATTAGCTGCTCAAAACATTTAATTACAGTGGATTTCAGACTGACTGGTATGTAGTCGTTTGGACTGGAGGGAGTGGATTTCTTAGGTAGTGGGATGATGTTAGTTTCCTTGTAGCATGAGAGTACTTTTGCCATGGCAAGAGAGGTGTTAAATATTTCCTTAAGCACTGTGCATATTTGATCAGCACAGCCTTTTAACTCCTTGCCCAGTATGTTGCCTGGGCCAGCAGCCTTCCTGGGGTTCACTCTCCTTAACTCTCTCCTTACCTTCTCTCTGCTGAGGCTGAGTACTACATCCTTCTCATCATTGGGTGGCTTTAGTCCCAACCTGTTGTTTCTTTCCACAAATCTACCGAAAAAGATGTTCAAACTGCCTAGGAATTTGATGCTGTCCTCACACTGTGCTTATCTGATTTTGTAGTCAGTGATCTCCTGTATGCCTTCCCGTAGTCTCCTTGCATCCTTCATGTCTTCAAAGTGGCTCTGTGACTTTCTGCTATACTCCCACTTAGCTTCCTTTATACCCCTCCTCAGATTACCTCTTGCTACACTTAGGGCCGTGTTGTCCTTAGCCCTGTAAGCTGCATTTCTCCCCTTCAGAAGCTCATATACCTTAGGGGGGAGCCATGGCTTCTATTTAGCTCTAATAGTGATACTCTTGTTATTTGTCACCCCATCAACATAGTCTGAAATGTATGCCATCACTACCTCAGTGTATTCATCAATGTTCCGATGCTGATTCACTGTGGATCCCTCCTTGAACATATCCAAGTTAGTTCTTTCAAAGCAGTCTTGGAGGGCTTCCATAGCCCCCTTGGGCCATACCCTGATTTGTTTCTTTGTGGGTTTCTCTCTAACAAGTGCAGGTTTGTAAGCTAGTGATAGCAAGATTGTATAGTGGGCAGAGTTTCCATTTGTGGAAATTGCATTGCCTTATAAGCTTTCTTTAAGTTTATGTACACCTTGTCCAGGATACTATCACTCCTCGTAGGAATGTCCACGTACTGATGGTAGTGTGAGAGTACTTCTTTCAGATCTGCTTTATTAAAGTCATCAATTGCCACGAGTACAAAATCAGGATATTTGCTCTGCACCTCACCCATGTGATTGCACAGCCTATTTAGAGCCTCATTGGTATTAGCACTAGGTGGGGTATAAACCATTGTTACACTGGCCCAGTTCAGCTCCCTGGGTAAGTAAAATGGTCTACATTTAATGGACAGGAACTCTAAGTTCTCACAGCAGTGCGATAGTATGATTTCACAGCTCCTTTACCATCTTTTCTTAACATAGATGCAGACTCCACCTCCTCTGGCCTTTCCACACAGTGTATGTTTTCTGTCTGCATGAAACAGCATAAAATTCTCTAGGTTTGCTGCACTATCATTTATCTTCTCATGCAGCCACTTCTCAGTAATAAAAAAAACAAAAAAAAAAAAACAAGGATTTCTCACCTTGTTCTTGTTCTACTCTGAAGTAGTCCATCTTGCTATCCAGTGATCTCACATTAGCTAGCAGTATAGTTGGCAGTACAGTCCTGTAGGGGTTTGATTTTAACTTTACATCAATACTTGCTCTGCAAATTCTTTTCCTTATTCTCTGACATCTCTTTTTTATTGTCCAGCATGTTCCAGAAGCTTGTTCTACCAGTTTCAGGTACTATAGAGTGTGAAGAGTTAAAAAACCCAGCTGTTGTAGCTCCATGTATGTAATAGGCCAGAGATACTCTGCAGACTTCAAGGCATCCAACCAACAACATGTAGATATTGACTGTTTAATTTCTAGTAACTTCTGTCTACTCTAAGTTATTGTACCTTCAACTGGAAGTGCAGAAAGTGGAGAATTCAAACTACAACTGTAGTAGCATTATGTAATCTCTGAATGGTCAAAACGTTATTTTCAATGGGGATGCTAGGATTTGATAGTGTAACAGTGTGCCACTGTAAATCCAACGCATAAGATGAAGTGTATGTAATGTTGGTTGATAGCCAACAGTATATGACACTAATCATTGGCACACTATTTACACAAGGATAATAATTAATTCTGTTTATTACATAATTATCTAGTTACACAATGTTCTTATTAAAGTGCACTGTTGGCAAGCTCATTTGTGTGATCAATGGCAAAATATTAGCTCATGGATATTTTTTTTTTTTTGATGTTTTGTGCTGCTCCAAGCCAAGGATGCAGAAATTAGGAGTACAGGCATATGGACATTTCTTATTCTGAGCCATTTCAGAACTTCTGTGTGATGTGGTAACATATTCTGTGTCATAATTTAAACATCTGGCATGATCATTAATGTAAAGTGGACATAATATGGATAATGTATGAGCATAGCTCTCCACTGTACACATATCTGAAGATTACCCAGATCTTTAATTCATAATATTGTTGTGCACCATATACAACCTGTTTTGGAGTAGCAAATCACTGAGGAATAACATCAGTACATACTAGCATATATGCATGTGTCACACTTTTATATAATTCAGAACATTTTTGCTAATGCTAGCGCTTTTATTATATAGGAGTAATAATTATAATCTGTCCATTTTGTGCATTTGTTCTCACATTATTTTTGGCATTATCTGGATGTTTTGCACTTACAAGTGGAAAAGTATGAGCAGGTGTGGGAGAGTGATATACTACGTAGAAAAAGAGGTGGCACACTGGTGGTGGAATAACATATCCATGCAGTAGTTCATAAGGGAAAATGTTTTTATAAGTAATGACTGTCATAATATTGCAATTGAATCCTGACAATCTACCTTAACATTCTCTAAGCCAGAAAATTTTGTAGTCATACCACAAAGCAAGTTATAATGTAAGCAGTCAAATTCACATATATGAGAGGACAATGAAACCAGTATGAATCAAAGGAGTATGTGTGCATCAGACCATGTCAGTAATGACAACTGAAATGTCCCATATGGGGTACATTAAAACCTGATACCTGTGAAACATCTAAGAATAACTGTCTCTGCATAGTGTTGTCAGTCTTGCTGTCTGTAATGCAGCAGGGTTAAGTAAAGTTGCACAAGGGGAACCATTTTACTGCAGCCAAAAGTAAAATCATCAGTTTTTGCTATACAGGTAAGCTATCATTTACTGTCACTAAGCATTGGTGAGCAATTCTGGACAATGCCAAGCATCATGCAAATGCTGAGGATGAAAATAGAGAGTTTCATTTATGGGCCACGTGTGGCCAGGTGCATGGTGTGTAAATCAATATTTTACCAGATTAAGCATGTGAAAAGAGATTGATATTACAGTGGTGAAACCGGGGGAGCAAGCAGAGAGTAGGACACTTGGGGACAAATAAAGGAATGTGAGGATAGTGTTGGGAGAGCACCATAGCTATCAACTTCTTCAAAAGGTAACATATTACATCTGCTGAGAATTTGAAGAATTTGGATCATCACCATATCAGGGGTGTGTGACAGCAACTCACTAGTGTTGTCTGGCCATTTTGACCAAATCAAATGTTACACACACACACACACACACACACACACACACACACACACACACACACACACACACACACACACACACACACACACACGTGAAGCTCAGGACTGTTCATGGACCTTTTGAGGTTTTTTTTTTTTTTTGAGAGAAGAGTGAGAAACAGAAATAAGAGGACTAGGTAGGGTAGGTTAGGTAGCAGAAGCAGGCATACAGTAGATGAAAGGGATGATGTTGGATTCAAAAGGTTAGAGGACATCATGATTGGGGTTTGCTAAGGAACTTTGAAAGTACACACTCATCCAGCACAAGTACAATGAGAATATAGTCCTCACCCTCTTCATTGTCTTCTGTCCTGAACACCTTGGGCTGTACCAGACAGGGCACTGCTTAGGGCATTTGGTGTAGGACTTTTTCTATTATGCCAGTGCAGGCACTGATGCCCCTCTCCATTATGTCTTAAACCAGCTTTGTCAGCACTTTACAGCTGACATAATCTCCACCTCCAATGGCACTACTACTGGTGGTTACCAGTATACCAGCCCTGGGGCAGAGCTACCTGATGCAGTTGGAAATGGGCAGGAGTTATGGAGGTAACACTAACAGGCTGTGACCCAGAAATGTTGGGTGTCTGTACTGCCTCTGGTGGTGCTGCAACAGCCACCCGAAGAGGGATGGCAGTTCAATTATTTTGGTCAGATTAGCATCCCATAATGGTGATCATTATTGTTGCATCAGGAATTATGGCCCAAATGTCAATTTAGTAAAAGGATAGAAAAAAAAGGATGGTAGGAGAGACAACACAGAGACTATCATAAATGACATGACATTTTAATATATCACATTCCATCCATATTGATAAAATGGTTTAAGATAATCAGCTACTCCTATCAATAGTCAGCTACTCCTAAATGCTAAAGCAACAAAACTCTTACTCTTCCTCCCCAGATCTCTCCAGCAATACAAAAACAGCTTTACAGTATATTCTCTTAGTAATACACTTATCTCTGTTGAGCCACATACTAAACTCCTTGGTGTAATCATAGATGACCAACTGAAGTTTGATATGCGTATACAGCAAACCATCAAATAGACCCACCAAGAACTTGGTCTCTTATACACATATAAAAAATACCTCACTAATAGTGGTAAATGCTCCCTTGCACAGACTTTCCTTCTCCCTAAATTACTTTATGCAGCCCCCATTCTTACCTATACACAATCCAATCTAATAGCTAAACTTGAAACCACATACAACAAAATGGCCAGAATTGCTGCAAACCTTCCTTACCACTCTCACCATCGCAGAGCTTTAATAAACCTACAATGGCTAGAATTCCACAACCAACTCCTCCTTCCTCAACTCCATCTCACCTACTCCCTCTTAAATCAATCACCTCACTGCCCTGCCCTCTCTGACCTCATCACTCCCTACTCTCCTAATCGCAACCTATGCGGTACAGAACTACTCCTTTTAGACATATATGCACAAAATAAAAGTATTGGTAAACTTCTATATAGCCACTCTGTCACCACTGCCTGGAACAAACTAGCCCTCTCTATGAACAAACAGTAATCCTTTCAATTTCAAAAAACTTCTAAAGGAACATTTTACTAAATCCTGGACCTGCCCCCCCCCACACACACACACACACACAAACTTCTCCTTCTCCACTTCCCCTTTCCCTGCTCAGCTCTTTCACTTTCCACAATCTTTTCTTTCTATCTACTCCTCAGATAGTCTTTCAACTCAGTATTCTCCTGAACTGGTAATGGTCACTCAGAATCTAACCTTCACATTACATTTTATATAACTAATCTGTATTAGGGCTGTCTGAAACCACTACTTTGCTATTGTACTGTAATATGTTCATAAATAAGATGCAATTTTTCTTTTACAAGTATGTTTGTATCTGTATGTTAATACCTTGAAATCTTGTTTGTTATGTGTCTGATATTTATCTGGAGCTTTTCTCCTCAGGTTTCCACTGATAAAAGGGCTCTGCAGCCCAGTTGGACCAACCTGATTAACAAATGTCAATAAATAAAAAAAATAAGATAAATAAAACTTTGTAAATCCACATATGAATGTAAAGCTATGCATGTCTGTTAAAATGTATAGTAATCTTTTCAGTATTATACAGATTAGTCAAAGACTTGTATGACTTTTATATATACTTTGTGTATTCCAGTACATACAATTTCCATATTACATGCTTACAATGTTATAATAATTTTAATAATTACATAATAATTCACTTTTAGATATTACACAGTAATTGTTTCTGTTTGGATTTGAACCTACACATTGCTAGGTTGACTTACACATTGGTTAAAAATGCAGTGTTGCAAGAGCTATTCAAGCAGGCATGTAAGTTTTGTTTTACATATATATTTATATCTATCTATATATATATATATATAGATATATCTATATAGCTTTATATATATATATATATATATATATATATATATATATATGTATGTAAAATGATATTTTCTGAGCTATTATAAAATGGTTATCATTAATACCTTAGCCATATACACCCTGTGCCTATATGGGCATTGTAGTCTCTCCCTTTATACCTCTCTATCTCTTACTATTTCTTCAGAAGCTATATAGAAGAGAAAAAAAAACAAACATTTTGCTGTGCTTGCAACCCATGATATAGTAAAGTCTTGTAAAAGGCCACCACACTTTCACAGCTGAGATGGGTGATTGGTTTGAATTCATTCCAGGCAGGAGGTGCAGTCTCTGCCTTTTCATGTCACTGTAATGGTGGTGACATTGTTTACCAGTGCATGGAATGCTACTCGCACTGTTGACAGACTTGGCCAAATTATTCCAAGTTTCAGACTTGTACTGGGATCTGGTATAGTCTTTGTGCAACATCCCACAGCTGTAACACAAAATGAACAGTCCAAAAAAGATTTTGAACTCCTCATGACACCACCTTTGTTCTCTAAATGGAGCACTACCCTCACCATCACCTGCCATGTCTTTTCAAGGATATCAGGAAAAGTGGCAGAGAAGTGGCGTCTAATTGAGATCTCACGTGTGCCAGCTTGTTTACAATGACAGACAAGTTACGTGACTACATTTGCCTCACAAAAGGTACAGAAATTGAATGGAATGGAATGAAATGTGGGTATGCTTTCTTCAATGTATACTTGAAACATGGCAGTAAGAATTGTCCATGTGTGCTGATCAGTGTATTATTAAATGTTGAGCAGTGACTCCATCATATGCTGTTAAATGTTGATATCACGTCTACATTTCATATGATATATTGGTGCCTGTGGGCATGTTCTCTGAGATGTTTGATGGCAATCATAAGTAGAACATTGTCACTAACAGATATGACATTACATCCTCAATAATTTTGATGCCACTCAGTGCTGTTATTAGTTAAAATTGGTTTATGTTGTACATAATGCATTTTTGGTACATATATTTTACAAACTGTGAAAAATCAAACCCATGACAAAAAGGAACACACATTTCTTTATTCTGTGAATTAACTAACACTATAGAAAAACTGCCATTCTTGGATGTTATTTGAAGTGTTGAGTTTTGAACATGACTGGAGGCCGATCTAATTCTGACAACCCTGTAATTTTTGTACTTTGAGATATTTATTTTTTGGATTAATATTTTGAGTCATATATTGAGGAAGGGGCCACAAAGACTTTAGATTACATTTTTTTTCTACTCAGCATACATCAGTGCAATATATACTTGGGCTAATGACATATCTTATGCTACTGAAGTCTTGTTCAAACATATGTTGAAATCTATGTTGCTGATCTCTCAATATTTCAGTATCACCTAATGTTGATAATTAAAATGCCTCACACATTTGACCCACCTGTATTGGTAACATCATACACATAATAACAAACATCTTTTAACTTCATAAATGTACTTCCAGGGCAAGTAAAGGGAAAAAATACAAGACAGCACTTTAATATAACCTTCTACATTAAAACTATCATTATTATGAATTCAGATGATGCACTGCTTGTGCTGTTCTTCAGAACTTACTGCATTAGCTTGTTGTGCCACTGTGAAAGTTACATGACAGGTGTCTTTTCTGCACTCAGTACTATCCAGAGTACTGATTATAGTGCACCACATGATTTTTGTTTGCTTGACTGATGGCCAAGTTTTTGCACATATGAAATACATTTTTGAGTTTTGCCTTGTGAAGTGAACTGTCATTCACTGATAGCCACTGCCGACAGTCAACAATATGCAAGGCCAAGCATTGCACAAAGTCTGAAGCCAAAAAAAAAAAAAAATAAGAACCATTGTGATGATTTCTCAACTTTCATCTTTGGGCCTTATACCATGAAAATACTGACATTCACTACACGCAGACAGAACTATAGCATTTTCATGAAACATTGACGTGATTAACAGTATTTGTCATGTCAGCATTGATATAAAGGGATACTGAGAAAGTAAAGCACGCATTCCCAGTTGTAATTACGGCATTTTTATATTTAGAGAGGGAGAGACACATATTATCAAACTTGCCATGTGTCCTTTCACTTGAGAAGTCTTGTCTGAGATCCTTGCAGAAATTATGATAGTGTAGCATATGGAAGTATAAACAAAAGTCTGCAAGACAACAGTGTGTTCTTTTTGTGTTCATTACTTTATACTGGTCTCTTTGTAACACGATTGTACTATGTTTTGCAATGAGTTTGTCATTTTATCTGTATGTATATGTTCTATATGCATATGACATACAGACAGTTTGTATATATATATATATATATAGAGAGAGAGAGAGAGATAATGTGGTATAGATTTGCAATAATCCTATTTAATTGGTCATATTTTGTTTAATACTTATCATACCTCTATCATATTTAATTTTGTGTGTCTATGGACATCTGGCAATAAGGTTCAATGACCACCTGCACATTCCAAGAGCACAGTTTGTCTACATTTCTATATAGATCTGAAAATATACCTGCTTGATATTTTATTTATATTTTTATCTGTTGTAACTTTATTCTGGTTTAGGCTCCATATTCTGATGAATTCTTGTTGTATTTCTCCTGTTTTTCAGTTTTATTTGTGTAATCACAGGTGATGATGCCACCAGAACTATGTAGCTCGAACTACTTGATGTTGCAGGATTGGTAGCCTCTGGTGATGATGTTGATCACCCACAGGCACAGTCTGGGTTTGCAGATGATATGTCTGAAGTGGCAGATGTGGCTCCCACATCCCCTCCTTAAAGTTTGGAAACAGTCAGTTTGGCTGTCCATACCCATGGCATGGAATCATCTGAGATTGAATAGTTGGAGGGGACATGGTTGATCAGGGTAGTGTGGTTACAACATTGGCAGAGCTGGTTGAATCACCGCCTAGAAATTGTGAGAGTGAAGTACCACACAGGGGTGTCAGTAGACATGCTGAGTGAAGGCATGCATACTGCTCTCCTGCTGATGTTGGTGTGTCAGTATCTGCCACCTGATATATAGAGCAAGGACATCATGGAGGCGCAGTCAAGTTCTATGAGGGTCTTGGAAGAGATAGCTAGAGTACTGTATGCTGTGCATTCTAATGTGTGAGACTGCCTGTACCATGTCTGTGAGTCTTTGAACCAGATTAATGACACACAAGAATATGCAGTTCCTGTTATGGAATGTCTGCAGGGGAGGGTCAGCTTTCATTAGGCCAAACAGCCATACATTGTCAGATATTAGCCGACTAGGCTATGGTCATTACAGATCCCACTCCCATAGTGGTACTACTTCCCCCTGCTCCATCACTGGTTGAGATGTCCACAGTCAGACATGGTAGCCCATATGGTCATGGACATAGTTGTGATGAGACTTCATCCAGCAGACACTGTTTGCATTCATGTAGCACCCCAACTTGTAGCCAGATTCATGGAAGTAGCAGTGCAATTCTGACAGAAGTAGTTCATGTGGTCGGGGGCAGCAATAATGAAATGAAACCTCTACTATGCATGGCTTTCACCTATCCAGGATGCTAGGAAATAGTGCAGTGACAATGCTTTGGCTGTGTTCCTGCAGACCCACATGGTACAACTCACATTGCTCATGCAATCACACACACACACGCACACACACACACACACACACACACACACACACACACACACACACACACACACACACACACACACACACACACACACACACACATGCAACCTCCAACAATTAAAGGGTCGATTGTTCTGTATTCAGTCATGTGTTGGAATTCAGAGCAAAATTGAGTGGGACATATAGACACTCATTTTTATACATTTCTGAATTGCTCTGCCTTGTTGTTTTTGCCTCATTAGCATCTACTTCAGCTCTTTGTTTACTCATTATCATGTTCGCCTGGAAACCCTTGTTTGGGAGCCAGGAGTGATGTGTAGAGATGATTCCAGAAATGCAAACAGCTCACGCATTGCTGAACTTGTAGATTTTCATGAACATAAGAAAAACAAATGTAAATATTTTAATAACATCTTTACTAAAAATTAGGGGTCATTGGTAAGCCATATAAACTTTGACCAATTTGTGTATCTACCAGTCAAATAAGCACATTCTATAAACCATGTAATTCCAAAGGCCATATGATGTCATGCCAAGGAGACCACAGCACCACATTAGACCTCAGCAATCTGATGAAATAGTGAATGCAGCACAGCATTTTGTAGGCTTTGAACAAGTAATCTAAAATGGCTTGAAACAGTACAACATTATCATGGTGCAGAAATCACAGAGCTGGAAAACTTGAAATATTGAGAATGGTCTGATCCATATGTTTGAAGGCCTATGCCTAGAAGCCTCTGTTGATTGAGCTAACACTAGTCCAGAGTGCTGAGTACCAAATAATCAAAATCAGCAATGCAGTTGATAGCATTTTGTAGTCTGGTGTTTCTTATGTCCGAAGCTCATGGTAACCGGACAGCACATGGTTTCTCTTTTTAATTAGAGAAAATCAGTCATTTTTTTCCCCAAAATTAATCTTTTTACATAAGGGAAATGGGCTCTGCATAGCTAAATATGCTAATAATTGCATAGTTGCTAACTGCATACTCAACTATTTCAGAAAAAAGATAACATTCTCCATAATAGTAAGAGAACTGTTACTATAGTCATAGCCTCAATCTAAATGCCAGAGTGAGTGTATTGTTATGGCACTTGGCAAAAAGGACATGTAATTATATTTGAACAGGAAAGGAAAGCCCTAACCCTTGTCTGGGGACTGAAACCAGGATCCCACTTTCCTGTTCAATGGTTAATTCAATACTAGATTAGTGGTTTATCTGTGTAAAATTCTAATTGACAAAATGTCAAATCATAAATGAGCAGTATACTACAGATCTAGGGAATGGTAGAAGAAAACAATACCGTCAATAAAGATCTGGAAACTTTGGTAAGTAATTTAAACTATGATAAGTGCATGCACCTGCTCAAGTCAAGTGAGGGCATTCAGTAGTTCCATATAATTCTAAAGGCCATGACAAACCACTCCACAAATATCTGTGTATCTTTCTGTATTGACTCATTTTGAATACAGCATATATGTAGCTTTTCAAAAAAAAAAAAAACAGTAAAGGTATAGTTCTATAACAGAATAATCATGGGACATTAAGATTTAACTCGAGATTCCAAGATGGCTGCCGACTAGATTAGTCCCTACTCACTGAGCTCCTCACAGTTATTTAATATCTAACTTTTTTTACAACTTTGGAGTGATATTTTTCCTCAGTTTTTTTAAACAAAATACTTCTATAAGAGTTTGTCTTCGTATTTGGATTATTTTCTTCTTTGGAAATCTCAGCTTTGGAATTATTTTACCTCAGAACAGCTTTTTGTGGCTTCAATTGTCTTGGACACATCCAGCTTAAAGACTCCTCCCAGAATCTGCTATCCTGACTTCACACCTCCACTCTTGGGCATGGCTGCTAAATCTGACTCCATGGAGACACAGGCAACAAAGGCCAAATTCTCTTCAATGCTCTCACCTGAGAAGGATACCAGTTCAAAAAGACTAAGAACCACTAAACATCCTTCTGAAAGTACTAAAGTAAGTAATAAAGATGCAAATGACTCAAACTTTAATTTAGATGAACTAAAATTAGCATTACAACCAATTCAAAATGCTATTCAAAATTTCTCTGAACAATTTACTGACTTTGGTAAGACTCTAAAGCAAATAAGTGAAAGAATGGATATTATTGAAAGTAAAAATACTGCTTTAGAAATAAAAACTGACACAGTGGAAAGAGATATTAAAGCTAAAGATAAGATTATTACAGAAATTCAGGCTAAATTGCTGGACTTAGAATCTAGAAGTCGTAGAAATAACATTATTATCAGAGGTTTGCCAGAATCCTATGAGAATCAAAACTTGTTATCAGTGACAAAACAGATTTTTGAGGCATTATTAAACTGTGAGGCAACTTCAAAAACTGTAATTATAGAGAGAGCACATAGAGCATTGCATGCCAGTCAGGATTCTACCTCTCCTCGGATCATATATACTAAGTTACTGAATTTTCAAGACACTTTTCAGATTTTAGAAGCAGTAAAAACCAAAAAACAGTTTGTCTGGAAAAACTATAAACTGTCATTTTCACAGGATCTTCCTCAACAAATAAAAATGAAAAGGCAAAAGCGGTCACTTTATTGTGCAGATCTTATTAAAAGAGGGATAAGGTTTAGAATGAGTTATCCGAATACCATGTCTTTTACTTATAATGACAGAAGGTTTACCCTTAAAGGTCCTAAGGAAGCAAAAGAAATATTCTTAAAAATATTCAAGAAGCTTCCTGAATCTATGTCTTAATACTGCATTCTTTATCAAGCTTTAAATGTGCTAATATTTTTTAGCTAATATGTTGTGTCTCTAAATGAAAAAGTGACTTAATGTACTTAATTGATTCATAATTGTCTTTACACAAACAGTTAATTATGCTTTTATTGTAGTATGCTCAAGTTCCTTTTATTGTCTTTGACAGTTATCACTAGTTTAATATTTTAACATTCTCATATATTCAGTTGCTGACATTATGTTCCGTTGTAACAGCATATGAATCACTATGTAAATATACTGTTATTGCTGATATTACTCTTATGTTATTTTGGAGGGAATCTATTCACCTCTCGAGACTTTAAAAAGTGTAAGATTGTTCATTTTTGCAGTAACGGACTCTCCGATAGACCCACACGCTTTATGTTGAATCTACGGAGCCTCAGAGTGACGTCATCACTTATGCAAGCAATTTGAGCGCATACAGACATCGGGTAATTCTAAACTCAGCGCTTTACAGTTTAAGTTAATTATCGCGCTGTGTCTTGTCGAGCAAGTGAAGATTTGATGGTATGTGCAGAGTTCTTTTATATGAAATATGTTGTTGCAAGCTAAACTGGGATGCTGGATGCTTCATACGTTATGTATGCCTTTAAGTAGCTCAATAGATAATGTCGCAAAGACGGAAGCATCCTTATTGTGAACAAATGGTATGGTTTTCTCCAGTCTAAACTTTATAAATCTAGATTTCTTTAATATTTGATCTATGTTAAACTCAATGTAAACAGCATAGATGTATTTTACAGGGGTCGTGTCTTCTTAACAAGTGGACCAATCTGTCTGTTATTGAATGTAACTGAGAGATATGTCAGTTCAAAAAGTTTCTTACACATTTATTCCATAATGCGATTATCTCTCAATGTTTTATTTAGATGGGTATGACTTATGTCAGTTCAGTATACCTTTCTGTTTTGATATTAAGTCCTTATATTTAAATTTTATTTGATGCTTTTAAATAACAAATTTCTGCTTATTGAATTAATAACTATATGCACTGACATCTGGATGTATTTTTAGATTGTGCTTTTTTCTGTAATGGTATCTAGTTAAAACTAACTGGAAAATTCATTTTACTTTTATGATGTCAAATCTGAGGCTTCAAGTTAAATGACAATAGTGAGTACCTGATTCATAGATGGCTGTTTAAATTTGGGGCAAAATACATACAGATTTTTATGGTCTCTGATAGTTAATGTTTTATTTGGAAATAGTGATGCTTGTTGCTTCTGTGGTCTCTTATTTTACATGTATTTAGGAATATATTTTCCCTGAGACATGGTTAAGGGTAGTTTTTCATCTCTAATGATGGCAAGTTGGTCAGGAATCTCCTTTGAATGGCTTGTCAGATGTTGGAATTATTTTGGCTGTTATCCTGGTCATATATATTGTGTTGTAATAACCCTTGTGATTTAGGGTAGATCTTTCATGTCAGATCACTTCTGTTATTGGATCTTGTGTCTTATTGTGATTGTTTAGGGTCTATTGTTTCCTTTTTATCGAAATTTAAAGTGTTGCGTTAAGTATATTTATGCCGTATTTCTTGTAGAGGAAGTATAGGCTATTTTTATAGGCTTGTAATCTTAACAATAGTTTGATTGCAGACATGTTCTACGTAAATGGCACTTAAGATGGATGATGTTTATGCTGTTATTCTTTGCTTAGTAATAGGCTTATGTTTATAATGGTTCATCGGATCATTGGATGTTAACTTCTGGCATAAAAAAAGTTTTGTCATGAATATAATCTTTTTATTAGATTTGTATATATTTGATTTAACTTATTTATGTTTACAAAATGGCATATGATGTTGATTTGGGGTCAGATTTTCCTTTATCTTTTAGTTTAATATTTATTAGTCCTAGTTTAATGTATTATAATTCTAAACATGTTCTTCAGTTTAGTTAGATATTTGGCTGTACATAATAATTTTAGTTAATTAATCTAGTTATACTCTGGTAATTCAAATTTACGTTTTAACAAACAATATAATTCATATGACAAATTGCAATTTATCTGTTTATTTAGGCCAAAATTTGCATATGAGATTTGTGAGGAAAAGCATTTAATTTTAGACCTTTCTGTATTATAGGAGCCAGTGGTTACAACTGTATAGGGATTGAATATGTTGGACGTCTTGAGTTTAGATAGATTTGTAAATATGTTTAGTTTTATTGTTTGGGTTTTAGTCCTTCTAAGGGCTCTAAGTAAAGTTTTTTGTACTAAATTGAAGTTTTTGGTAACCAAAAGTTCTAATTTTATTCTCTTTTTCCTTGATCTTCCTTCTGTAATAGGGGAATGGTGGGCAGGCACCAGGGTTAGAAAGAAGGAAGTGTATAATTCCATAATTATTATTTCTTTGTGGGTATATTTATTGTTGTGATATTATCTAATCAAGACCAGAAGAGATATATTGTTTTTCTGTTGGGTATTAGTTCTATTCTGTTCAGGTTAATACACTATATTTTCATTAATTTAATATCAAGCTTATATTGCTCTTATGACAAATGACATAATAGTTGAGTCCTGGAATGTTAGAGGAATTCAAAACAAAGCCAAAAAATCCTTATTATTCCATTTGATATTTAAATCACAAGCCAATATTTGTTTTATTCAAGAGACACATATTCCTCGTGATGTTTGGGACAAGGAAAAAAATAAAAAATGGATCAAGAAGATAGTAGCTTCTGGGGATTCTTCTAATTCTAGGGGAGTGGCTATAATTATTAAACATAAATTCTTAGGGAGTATAATTGATGAGAAATACGACAATGAAGGTAGATGGTGCCTTTTTACAGCTACTTTTCATAATCTTGATAAACCACTTTTGGTTCTAAATTTATATGGTCCTTGTAGTCAACAACATTCTTTTATCTTAAAAATATATAATATACTCACATCTTATAAGGATCATTATATTATAGTACGAGGGGATTGGAATGCAGTCATAAACCCAGAAATTGATCGCTCTAGTTGTCCCACTTCTCATAATTACCAAGCATCTCTGGCCCTTGAAGATTTAATTTTGGAATATAATTTAATTGACCCACAGCATTTTATAAAAATCTCAAATAAGAAAGAAATTTATACATATTATTCAAAATGTTATCGCTCTTGGTCTAGATTGGATTTTTTTCTGGTTTCTAATTTTCTTTCAAAATTTATATTGTATTTTTATACTGAACCCAGATTTTTTTCGGATCACTCAAGAATTGTACTAAATCTAAACATTACTCATAATGATAAAAATAATATTCACAAAAACAATTGGTCGCTAAACAACAATTTACTCTTAAATAAAGATATATGTAAACAGTGTTCTGATATAATTCAGGAAATGGAACATGATCTGGATTTAACAGATATTCCTTACGACGTTCAATGGGCTGCTTGTAAGGCGAGATTAAGATGAATGTTTATCGGTAAACCTGCATACCTTAAAAAACAATATAATAAAAAAGAAGTTTTTCTAAAATCTAGAATCCAGTATCTCAAAAATCAATTTAGACTAAATCAAGATCATGTTCTTGAAAAGCAAATTATAGACTGTTAAAAAGAACTAATCTTACTACATCAGAATAACCTCTCTATAGTAGATCAAAGATTACTAGCTACTTATTCAGAATGGGCTCAAGTTCCGTCTAAAATCTTAGCTAGAATAATTAAAAATAATTTTGATAGACCTAAAATTTCATCTTTATTACACAAAAATAAATTATATAATACAGATAAGGAAATTATATATCTTTTTACTTTACTCTATACAGAGTTATACTCTAAATCATCCAATTTGTTGATTAACAATCATATAAATAGTTTTCTAAGCTCTTTAAGATTCCCTAAGTTAAATGAAATTCAACAAAATTTACTTTCTGCTCCTCTTACTTTTCAAAAAATTTCAGATTCAATTGATAGACTTAAATCGGGTAAATCTCCTGGTCCAGATGGGTTTACACCGGAATTTTTTAAATCCTTTAAGTCGGTAATTGTTCCTTTTCTCTTTAAAGTATACAACTACATTAAAATCAAGGACATTTCTGATCTTTACTGGAACAGGTCTAAAACTATATTAATTCTGAAAAATAATAAAGAGAAAACGAACCCCTCAAATTACAGGCCCATTTCTTTAATCAATTTAGACATAAAGATCTTATCATCAATTTTGGCCAACAGATTAAAACAGGTCTTACCTTCAATTATTTCTCAAGACCAAACAGGTTTTATGTCTCATAAACATGCATGGGATAACACCCTGACTCTGGAATCTATTATTCATCTCTTAAAAAACAATTCTAACCCAATATATGCATTGATTCTTGATGCATCAAATGCGTTTGATAGAGTATGTTGGGATTTTCTTTTTCAAACTATGACATGCTTTAATTTCCCCATATCCTTTATAAATTTAATAAAAACATTATATAAGGATATGTATACTAGTCTGTATATTAATGGTTACACGTCTTCCTCTATAAAGATTACCAGAGGTACAAGGCAAGGTTGCCCCTTGTCCCCTTTTCTTTTTAATATATACTTGGAACCAGTGTTGTTATATATTACTCAAAACATCTTTCATAATATTCTGAGGATCTTTAACACAAAAATCTTTTTTTCTGCATTTGCTGATGACCTAGTATTATATTTCCAAACTCCATTATCTGACCTTAGTAAAATAACAAATTCTATTGAACATTTCTCTCTTGCTTCGAATTATCTTATAAATCCTTCAAAAATTCATATTCTTCCTTTAAATCATAAGGTTCATAAATTGTATTTGTTTTCTGATTCACAAATCCAGATTACTTTTGGTGTGAAATATTTGGGAATTAACATGGAGCACAATAATCACTCCTCATTTCAAAACAACATGAATAAAATATGGAAATCTATAATGTCTGACATGAATAGATGGGAACAGCTAAATTTGTCACTTTTATCAAAAGCTGCAATAATTAAAATGAATATTCTTCCAAAATTTTTATGTCAATTCAATTCTTTGGATCAGATAATTCCCAAGTCTTTTTTCGAGAAGGTAAATAAAGAATTAGCAAAATTTATGTGGTTTCCCAAATCGGTTAGGATCTCCTATTCTAGATTGTCAGTTACTAAAGATAAAGGAGGTTTGGGATTACCAAATTTCTACCTTTACTATCTAATTGTTTCAGCAAATAAGCTATTAACTATATCTAACTTTAATATTAGTAAAGGTATTCAGTACCCAATATGGGTTAGGATGTGGTATCATTATATTTTATCTAAAAATATAAATCCAGAGGCCATCCCTTTTATTTATTTAAATATGAAGAGCACCTGTAATATTTTGACCCTTCTTAAACATAAGATTAAGGCTTTTCAGAATTTATTAAAAATCTGCAATCTTGATAAGTTTTTTCACCTCTTTCACCCACTTCATCTAAATCCGAACATAATGTTAGATAACTCTCCATTTAACCTAACAAATTATCTTCTTATTAAAAAGTTAAAAGTTTGGGATATCTTGAAATATAAAGACTTGTCACTAGCAAATTTACGTAAGATTCTAAAAGTTAGTTGGAAATACACTACAGTTTTACGTCAAATAAGAGAGGTAATTATGATAAAGTTTGATCTCATAAAACCTACAGAACTTGATCTTAATAATTTAAAAATGATAATTAAAACAATATTGTCATCAGTGAAAATGTTATCAAAGTCGTATAAACTGATAAACAAGTTAAAACTAGACCAGAACTGTCTTTTTTCAAATATCTGGTTGAATCATAATTCTCAAATAACTGAGAATCAAAAACTTGTAGCAATCAGAAATACCAGAGAATTTACTCCATTTAAGAAATTGATCTACACAGAATTAATGATTAGCAATAACGCCTATCATACTCCATATAAATTAAATAAATTTAATGCCAGCAAATCTCCATCGTGCACATGTTGTTCTTTTCCCCAAGCTGACCTCTTACATATCCTGTGGTATTGTCATTTTTCTCATAAACTTTGGACCTCTTTGAAGGTAAGATTGCAGAGAATGGGGTATCATAAATCTACGCTGTCCTAGGAATTTGCTATACTTCATATACCGATATTTTATCTTTCCAAATTGGATACTCACGTACTTATTTTTATTTGTTCTCTTATAAAACTTTACATTACTCAAATTTGGCTTGATCGTACTAAATTAAATTGGGATACTTTTCAAAAAAATTGCTTACCTATATATTGATGCTCAAAAAAACTTGGTTAAGAGTCCAATAAAAATGACTTTAAAAAACAGAGTGCTGGGGAAGGTTTTAAGTATTACTAATAATTAATACTTTCTAGAGTTTTTTTTTTCTGGTCTTGATGATTAGCAGTTTTATTTTGTTAATCATATTTTATTTATATTAATGTGTATAATGTCTTAATTTATCACTTATTTTATGTTTACCGATTGTATATATTGGGATTTGTTATTTAATGTTCCTTTTTTTAACTCTAACAAGAGTTGCATTCTGTTTTATCAAATTGTTAATCTTTATACAACTCCTAAATGTAATGTTTATAAATCAATAAAAAGTTTTTTGAGAAAAAAAAAGATTTAACTCATTAACCCCTATGTAATGTGAAATGTCACACCTCTAGCAGCCTATACATATCTTGCATTCTGGAGCATTTTCTGAAAAATGAGCTTAAAAACATAAGATAAACAAATGTAAATTTTTAGTGAACAATAAAAGCTATTAAAACTGTGCAAATAGCAATGCTATCAGTAAGAAGTATTCTTTACAGTGATAATAGCCTGTGCAGTCACAGTCTTCCATAAATATTGTAAATATTATACAATATCATAACATGCACTAATTTCCAATTATATTTTTTGTAAACTTTCAAGAACAGTTTTTCATGTCTTGAAAACTGTACAACCTAGACATATACTGTTAGTATATTTTTGATAACCAGACATAAGCTTTCACATGACAACAAGACATTCTGCTATATAAGTGCATGTTTCTTGATATATTTACAGAAATATGAACGCATATGTTTAATTGTATAATTAGCAAAACAAATAATAACGAATATCTCTAAAAGACATGCAATTTAAAGTACAGATATCAAAGACAGCTTTCTTCAACAATGTTTAAGGTTTCACTTGATGTCATCCAAGAGTTTGTAAGTCACTTGTTTTTTGAAGTATTAAGTATATATGAAAATGTTTTTCATAATTTCTAGCAAATAACTAGCAATATTTACGGTATAATGTGATATAAACCAACATTGACAGCAATAAAATGGCTATTTGAGAGAAATATACCTCTTAGAAAAAGTATTCACTGTAGAATCCTTGACAAATTTATTTATTTATTTATTTATTTATTGATTTTATTTTATTTTACATTTGTTGACCGGGCTAGTCCAGCTGGATAATTTCCATTTTCAGTGGAGGCCCGGGGAGAAAAGCTCCACAGATTAAAACAAGGTTATAGAAATTAAACATTTACAATAAATGCCTGTGACACAGACAGTGAGCAACAATGCATACATATTAGTCTAGATCAAGTAATAAAAAACACATAGTGCTATCTACGTATTGAGAAAGGCATTAATTCTTTACAGTACAATTATGTGAGGATGGGTTATTACATATTTTAAAATGTATATACATACTTGTAAAAGACATTGTTTGTACCCTTTTTTTTTTTTTATATGAGAACAGTAGTAGCAGTACAGTCATTAAGTCATTTGTGATCACAGAGAAAGATTGCAGTTTTGAAATAAGGAAATATGATAGTAGAAAGAAGAAAGTAGATTAGTCTGGATTGGTACAGGAGCAGAGCCAGAAGTTGTTCAGATGTAAAAGAAGTTGTTTTTTAAAAAGATGAAAGGAGGCTAGAGAGGTAATGTGTGAGGGGAGGTTATTCCATATTTTGCCTACTGAGTTGGAGAAAAGGCAGTTACCTGCTGAATTTGTAATTCTAGTTGTGTTGACTTGTAGCTTTTCGGTGGAGCGCAGCTGTTTCAAGTTATTATAGGGGGTCAAGAGGTTACTAAGAGTAGGTGTCTTTGATGGTTGATATAGAATGTTATGTGTTATTAAGAGTTGTTGATAGATAAGCTTGTTAGGAAGTTTCAACCAGTGTAAGTGGTTTAAGTTTAGACAGTGGTGAGTTCTATACTGGGATGCTGTGGCAAAACGAGCTATATTGTGGTAGGATGTAGTCAGTTTCCTTAGGTTGCTTTTAGAGAGATTAGTGTAAATAGAGGAAGCATACAGTAGGGTAGAGATAAGATGTGATTGTGCTAAGGTGGTCCGTGCTTCTGGTGTAAGGAAGGGTTTAATTCTGTACAGTGAACCAATCTTTTTATTAACTGCTTTTATGGTGTTATTGATGTGATAATCATAGTTAAGATTATTATCAATAGTAACACCAAGCAGTTTGGTAGTAGAGTCGGGGGAGATGAGGGAATTATCAGTTGCAGTAATAGTGAAGTTTAGTTGAGAAGATTTGTGGGTAGGTGAGAATAGTAATAGTTTTGTTTTCTTGGGGTTGAGGAGAAGACATCTTTTTGAGAACCACTGTTCGACGGTTGAAAAGGTAGATTGTGTCAGTGACTGGAGTTCAGATTGAGTGGAAGCTGTGCAAATAATGGTAGAATCATCTGCATATTGTATACAGGTTGTGTTTTGGATAGATGATTGGAGATCATTAATAAAGATAGAGAATAAGAGTGGGCCTAGTATAGATCCTTGAGGTACTCCTAAAGAGATAGGTAGTAGAGCAGATAGAGAATTTTTCCAGAGTACTGCTTGTTGTCGGTTTTCAAGATAGGATGAGAACCAGGATAAGGAAGAGGAATCCAAGGCAAGGGATTTTAATATGTGTAGAAGAAGTGTATGGTTGACCATGTCAAAGGCTTTTGACAGGTCTAGGAAAAGAGAAGAGGTTAGTTTGTTGTTGTTGCGGTTACAGTTGATGGCGTTGGTAAAAGAAAGTAGTGCAGTGGTAGTACTATGTGAAGGTCTAAATCCATGCTGAGTGTTAGCTAGTAGGTTGTTATGAAGGAGATGGTTAAGTAGTTGTTTGTGTATACATTTTCCATGATTTTAGCTAGTGGAGATAATAGCGCTATAGGGCGAAAGTTAGAAAGGTCAGTGGATTTACCTCCTTTGTGTAAGGGTATCATGTGTGATATCTTCCAGATTGCTGGAAAAGTACTATCTTTTATGGATCGGTTTATTAGGATAGAAACAGGGTAGGCAATAGCTTTAGCTGCTACTTGAAGGAATTCAGCAGGAAGCTTATCTGCTGAGGGGGTAGTGGGTTTAAGTTTTTGTAAAAGAGATTGTATGTAGGAGGTGGGTATGGGTTGAAGTTGAAGGGGAAGAAGGGAGTTGTTGATGTTACTTAAGAGCGGTTGGGAAGCATCAGGAGATAAGTGGTTAGCTAGACTTTGTATGGAAGTAGTAAAGAAGGTATTGAAGTTATTGGCTATTAAAGAGGGATTATCAGGGTCTAAATTCTGTGGGTTTGGTGTAACTACTACTACAAATCCAAAAGTAATGGATGAACAAAGGGCTAAAATCAAGAAAACTCTTTAAACATTGCCTTAATTTACTTATACATTAAACAGATCATCAGTTTTTGGCATTAGCAACCATTTTCTGAACAATTAAGAATTATAGCACTGTGATGTCAGTTGTATTCCAAAAAAATTAAAAAAAAAAAAAAAAAATATATATATATATATATATATATATATATATATATATATATATATGGGTAGAACTGTTATCGGGTAATTTCTGCCTCTTTGCTTCTTTTTTCTGATTTCTGGGTTGTGGGAGTAGTCAGTAAATATGAGTTATTTATCTGAAATATTAGAAATATATGTTATATATGAGTAATTATATTATTTTAACAGCCTTAAGTAGAAGATATTTATATGGTACCAAATGAAAGCAGTCACCAGGCCGGTGAAACATGTCATAACTACCTGGTGTCAAATTATGTGATATCTATGCATGTTTCATATCTCAGGTAAATATCTCAGCCTGTATCCACATTATAGCATGAATGGAGTAGCATTTCACAGGATATGCAGCACATAGGTCAGAAATGTCTGACGATACAAATACAGTGATGAATAAGCAAGAAAGTGAGATACATTTATATGAATGTGTGATTAATTAATATTTCTGGGAATAATGTCTGCCACATAAGGTATATATGATATTTTATGTTATAATGTGAAAGAGGGATTCAATTCAATTCAACTTTATTGTCATATGAATTCGAAGCGGAATCACAAAGTACAATGAAATTCTTATTCTGCAAGTCCTCCAGTAACATATAAAAACAAAAATTAACAAGATGCCAAACTGAAAGCACTTCTGACATAGCAAATCAAAACCAAGAAAATCTAAAGGTATTACTGCTCAATGCCAGGAATCTAAACAAACAAACAAAAAAACTCAAATCCCTAGAAGATCTCTCTAGCCTAGACAATGCTGATGTCTGTGAGGTCACTGAGACATGGTTTAAAGCAGCGGAGAGTACAACAACAGTGTAAGGTTATAATACCTTCCACATATTTAGGCCAGCTACTTCACAGGCAGTGTCCTAAGATGAAGGTGTCTCTATTTACATCAAAAATAAATATACTTCAAGGCAGGTCAAACAGGATAATCCATTTTACATGCTCCACATTTAAATCACTGTAAGCAAAATCCAATACCACTTCCTTGCAAGCTATAGGTCCCCCTCTATGAACCAAGAAACACATACCATGTATTTAAACATATTAGAAACACTAACAATCCAACCCAATACCATATTCATGGATGACTTTAATTACCCCACTATTAGCTGAGAATCCCATATGACACCAAACATACATGCACAGAGATTCCTGGATTTGTAAAAACAAACTCCCTGGACAAGATAGTCAATACACCAAACAGGGATCCATTCATACTGGATTTGGTCTTCACTAATATGGGAGACTGCTGCACACCCCTTACTGTAATGCCTTCCTTGATAAGGCCAGACCACAAAATGGTCTCCTTTGAAGTAAAAATAAAACCTGTACCCCCAGCTAAACCTGGAATATTCAGGGGCTATTCTAATGCTAACATGCTATTAAGTGAGAACCTGGCAACATTTCAAGCCCATATAAACCCTGGGAACACTGCTGCCTATGCAGAACTGTTCACAGAAACTCTGTACAAGCATGTTAATAGCTGCATAGAGGGAGCTGTACCCACCAGGGAGAAGTACAGAATTAACTCAAAAAAACAAGCCACCCTGGTGGAATCACAAAATCAATAGGCTGCATAACAGGAGGAAGAGAATTATGGCAACAATTAGGAGATGCAGCACCCAGCAGGATAAAAGCACTCTCATCAAACTAAACAGACAACTCAGAGGACAAATAAAGTCTACCAAAGCAAAATTTGAGGTAGGTTTGGCCTCCCATGCCAAGGACAACCACAACACATTCTTTAGCTATGTCCACAGCCTCAAAGGCAATACACAATTGTGTGCAGAGCTCATTGTAAATAGAGCCACCTATACTGAGCCAGAAGATATAGCAATCCTTATGGCTGATAAATTCAGCTTCAACTTTAACCCTCTCTCCCCTCAACCTTCCCTCAGGAAATATCATCAAATATAATTCCCCTTACTATCACTAGGGAGCAGGTCCTTAATGCTCTCTCTAAGACCAGGAATACTGCATCAATGCACCCAGACAATATCCCAGGATGCCTTCTAAAAGCATGAAACATCACCTACCAGGGCCTGTGGAATTACTATTTAACTGCAGTCTCCAAACAGGCTTCATGCCTCATAAATGGAGAAAGGCAACAGTCAAACCTTTGCACAAAGTTGGGCCATCTATAGACTCAGGAAACTACAGACCCATATGTCTCACTAGTCATATATGTAAGGCCAAGGAAAGAATTATCATGGAGATGATCAACACAGATATAGTAAACTTCCAGACACTGGACCCAACCCAGTTTAGTTTCATCAAGGGCAGATCATGCCTACTCAACCTGGTGGACTTCTTTGAGAATGTCATCAAAGCAATGGAGGAGGGCAAAATCATTCACACTGCCTACCTTGACCTTGCCAAGGCATTTGACACAATACCCCAATTGGGAATTGTTGACAAGCTCATGAGGTTAGGTACAAACCTGTATGTCACCCAGTGGGTAGCCAAATGGCTCACAGACAGGATCCAGGAAGTTAAAATTGGAGAGTCCACCTCTACAAAGAGGCCATTCACAAGTGAAGTCTCTCATGGATCAGTCCTTGGACCACTCCTTTTTGGCATTTACTTATCAGAAGTTAAGGCCGATGTCAGTGGTCTTTGGCTAACTAAATTTGCAGATGATTGCAAATTAAGGGCTGTCATTGAATCTCACACTGACAGAAATGTTCTCCAGGAGGGGCTAACACAGGCAAACAACTGGTGTCAGAACCATGGACTAAAACAAAATGCCAAGAAATGCATAATAGTATCCTTTGGGAAGTTATCCATCCCTGATAACTATCATACTGACAATACACCCCTTAGAGCTGACCCAGTAGTCAGAAACTTAGGAACACATATAGATAGTAATCTAACCTTTGACCATCACATGTCTAAAGTGGTGAGGACATCATTCTATTTTGGGCAACTTATAAACCAAGGTATGGCATCTAAGTCCAAGGAAGTCATTGTTCTACTGTATTCGGCATTCCTTTGATATATCATTGAGTACAATCCCCCCTTTGGTATGTACCTAACCAGGCATATCCAATAACTGGAATGTCCACAAAAGTTCCTCACTAAAAGGATACAGGGGATAAGTAAAATGTCCTAGGCAGACCACCTCAATGCCCTATCCCTGTATTCTGTCTCTTACAGGCTTTTGAGGGGAGATCTATGCCTGGCATACAGGGCATTGTCAGACCTCACTCTGTTGGACTTCCTGCATATCCACAAAACAAACAGCATCAGAATTACCCATTCTTAAGACTTAAACCTTGCCTGTGGTATAAATAGGACCTGCTGGAGAGATATGTATGCATCTCAGAGACTACCCCATCTATGAAATAGGCTTGCTATCCATGTGAAGCAGAGTTCCTCCCTAACCAAATTAAAGTGCAACTTGGACAATTGAATGAAAAAACAGACATTCATCCCTGGTTTGGCGTCTATGTCTCTAATGGACACAGGTAACCTGTAAATGCTTCATCTCTCAGGCCCATACTTACACTTATCAAGGGTATCAGAACTTGTCAGAGATTTGGGGTGCATGGCTAGCCTTAAAAGGCCCTTGTAGTCATTAGCCTAGTAAACACCTATGAACCTATAAGACGAAGTAATCTAAGACAACAAAATGACAATAATATAAAAAAGCTTATATGAAAAAGCAAACAATACATTAAAAAAAGAAAGCTTACATAATGATGCAAAATGCTGTAGAACTTGCCACTATTACATGTTGTCTGCTCTTATGAATCTGCAGATATTTATACTTGTTTAGGAATACAATATATATATAAGTATATAATCATATTTCTGTAACTATCTCAGGAGCTGTTCAGATGAACTCATTGCTAACCAGCATTTCAGATGCCCAGTCACCACAGATGTCAGGTTTGATTCTTTAGATAAATAGGGTGCTTGGGATCATATAAAATGTGTATTATTTTTTAAGAAACATATATATATATATATATATATATATATATATATATATATATATATATATATATATATATATCATGGTATTCCATGGTATCAAATATAAGTATATGCAGTGACGAAAAGACTTTGCACTGGTAGTTGCTCTAACTAGCAATGTTTTTCAGTTATTTCCATTTATTTGTCAATCAAATACACAGATATGCATACATATCATGATTATGAAAATATCTGTAAAATAGAATGCCGTCTACAAATGAAGATCACATCTGCCAGAATAAAAGTTACATTGACAGTTGATGTCTTTCTGCTATGTTTTCAAAGATATTAATACATGTTTGCATAATTATAACAAGTAAATGTATATATTATTGAATTGCTTGTTAATTATAAAATTACTATTATGATCGGCTAACATATTAATATTGCCATTATAAAGAGGAGTGAGCACTGAATAGATTTCATGTTATAACTTTCTAGGTATCTTTTATCATTACTGAGATATATGCATTTGTTTGCAGCTAGGATGAAAAAGTGCATTGTCTGTATTTTGGCTCAGGTGAAGCCTGTCCAGGCAGCAACTTTTCAGATGTCAGGAGGTGTGAAACTCCACTGAGGCTAGGTGTGACACCTTCCAAGGCTATGGTACAAACATTTCCTTACACTTAAAGGAAAATTAGTCATTCTCTTTCTTTAGCATTAATATTGCAGTTTATATTATTTGGTCCTCAAATTAATACATTTTTATGTATATCTTGCAATGTGTTTGTAACTTTGATAATATGATTTAAAAAAAATGAAAAAAGTAGAAGCTCTGAACTGGCGGCTGCTGCTTATTATCCAGAAACAGTTCATAGGGGCTCATAGGTGTGGAGTAGGCTAATGATCCTGGAGCCTTTGCAAGTCTAGCCCATAGAAGTGCCCTGGCATTGTGCAGCCCAATGTTAGTTCCCAGTGCCTCTATCAATTAGAACCACTGGAGTGATCCCCGGGATGAACTTTCTATTTCCCATCCACTCATCAAGATTTCTCTTGAAGAGGGCTAGTGAGGTGCTCTGCATCACATGTATGGGAAGTCTATTCCAGAGCATGGACAGTCTCTCGGTTATGAACCTGTCCCTCCAGCATGTTCTGTTAATTGTGGTAATAAGGTTGAGGTCTCTGGAGCATGTGGTGTGGAGGAATTGGGATTTCTTTAAATGTAGCATTTCTAACAGAGCTGGGTCAGACATGGCTTTGTAAGTCAAACAGAGATCTCCTCTTAGTAGACAATATGAGACAGAGAATAGCTGGAGTTCTTTGAGTCTGTCCATGCAGGACATGTGTTTAAGGCCTAGAATCCTCTTATCCTCTTCATGAGGTACTTTTGTAGCCACTCCAACTGTTGCAAGTGTCTAGTGAGAAACATGCTAAATGGGGCATTATACTCTATGATTGGTCTAATGAGGGAAGAGTAGAGAGAAATGATGACCTCTTTCTTCCTGGATGCAAAACCCTTGGTAATGAGATGTGCCACATAGAAGGACTTCCTGACCACAGTGGCAATGTGGTAGTCGAAGGAGAGGTTGCTGTCAACCTGTGTCCCCTGATCTCTTATAATGCCTTCAGTGTTCAGGGGCTCCCATCAATGTGGTGATTAGTGGGAACTGAGTTTTTCCCAAAGGGGATGATGATGGATTGTTTGGCATTAAGCTTAAGACCATGGTTTCATCACCAGTCAGTGAGGCCTTTCTGTACAATGTCTGCATCACTTGGGGAGATAATAATGGCTCCCAGCTTAGCTTGCAGTTGTCTGCAGACTTGGTCATCCAGAGTCCCTCCATGTTTGCCTCGACTTCTGAGAAGTAGATGCTAAACAGGAGAGGACCTAGGACCAATCCTTGTGGGACTCCACTCATGACTGGTTGGCAGTCTGACTTGGAGTCCGCTACTTTCACACTGTGGGTTCTATCTCTGAGCTGATTTGCAACCTACCTAACGATATAGGAGTTGATGCCCTTTTGGTGAGTTTATCAATAATTCCTGAGTGAGGAATGGTATCAAAGGCCTTGGCCAGATCGAGGTAGGCTGTATGAACTGCCTTACCTTCATCCACAGTTCTGGTGACTAACTCAAAGAAGTCAATGAGGTTGAGCAGGCATGATCTACCTTTCACAAAACCAAATTGTGTGGGGTCTAGAGTTTGGAGATTTCCTGTATCCTTGTTAATTAGGTCCATGATGATGTGCCCCATAGCCTTACATATCAGACTCATCTGGCTAAAAGGGCAAAAGTTTCCAGGGTCTGTAGCTGCTCTACATTTATGGAGAGGGATGACTCTAGCACTGTGCCATTCAGTAGGGAAAAAGCCTGAGGTGAGGCTATGAGTGAACAGGGCACACAAATGTGGTGCCAGTTCACTTTGTAATTCATGTACAACACAGGCAGGGATATTGCTGAGTCCCATGAAAGCTGTATTCTTGGTCTTGGACAATGCAGATTTAACCTGTGCTGCAGTAATGCTGGGTGCCTGGCATTCTTCTGGTATTGAACTTGGTCCTTTAGGGGGGAGAAAGGGTGAAGTTGGCATTGAATCTGTTGGCCAGTATGTTGGCAATATCTGTTCACTCAGTAAAGGAGGTATCAATGTGCAGTAACTCAGAGCAAATCTGGGTATTGTCATGGAGATTCTTGATATAACTATAGAAGGCTTTGTGGCTGTTTTTGTGTCTGCCACAATTCTGCCTTCATAACTGGCTTTGGAGGTTTTGATGAGGGATTTTAACTTTTTGTTGAGGCTAATAATGGAATTTTTTCCAGTCTTGGGACTTCACCTTTTTCTGCAACAGATTCTTCCTTCTGTTGTAGAGTTTAATAGTGGCAGAGCACCACCAGATTGGCTTCCTTTTTTTGGAGGAGAGCTTCTTGGTTTTGTTGGGTATGGCTAGTTTCATTCATTTATGTATGTGTTTGTACAGTGCATTGGTGTATAATTTGGCAGTTGTGCTTCTATTTTCCATTGGCATGAGTGCTGTGAAAGTAGCCATCTTTGTTTTTAGGAGTACAAAGTCAGCTTTGGAGGAGTTTTTCATGGTGCATACCTTTGCAGGGGTGTGGGTGAGATGTGGATTTCCATGTTGATTAGGTCGTGGTCGGATCTAACCAAGGAGTAATTGACTATTGGTGTAGAGCAACAGCTTCCCATGTTAGTAATAACCAGGTCAAGGATGTTGCTTCCTCAAGTGGGGATAAGAATGAGCTGGTCCAGGGCATTGGAACAGATGAATTCCAGGAAGCATTGGTCCAGTGTACCTGGTGCATGAGTAGTTTTCCCAGTTGATGGAGGGGTAGTTGAAGTCACCTAGTATGAGAGTGTTGGGTTTTATCTTAATAGTTTCAAGGGTGCTTCGGAATGTGGAGTGAGAGTCTTGGGACATGGTTGGGGACCTATAGCAGACTACGACCTGAATCGTCATCTTACGCAATGGTAGCTGTGTCTGGAGTATCTTAGATGCATTATGCTGAACTACTAGTCTAGAGGTGTGCATATCCTTTATGAATAGGGAGACAACAGCACCTTTGGAGCTTCGGTCCATGTTCTGGGGCCAAAAGGCGTGGAAAGATTAATAACCTGGCAGCGCAGGGGTGCTTTCTGCTGCTTTAAACCAGGTCTACATTACAGTGCAAATGTCGATATTCTCTATTTTGAGGAGTGCTTCAAGTGAGTGCATCTTGAGATTTAGACTTCTAGCGTTAAACAGCATGACCCTCATATTGCATTTATTTATAGCTGTTATGGTGGTAATTTGGTTTTTGGAACACCGCCTAAAAAAGGCACTATAGGGATGGCAAGAGCCTTAACCAGTACCTGATAACCCAGGGGTGACATATGCAGGCCATCTTTGGCAAAGCATCGAGGTCTGTCAGTCATGTCATCCCAAGTAAAAAGATACTGGATTCCCTTAGAATGACACCAGAAACTTAGCCCATTGTTGAAGTCAATCATTTTTTGTTTTTACTGTGGTATCATTCTGGGGCATGGTAGGATGCTGTTCAGGGCTAGGGTCATACCTGCCTGGGCCACATAATCTGAGAGGTCCACAATGTTTCTTTTCATGAAATCCAGGGAAGTGCATCTCAGGTCATTCACACCCACATGGACAATGACAGCATCATACTTGTACTTGTTGTGGAGTGACCCGAGTGCATGTGTTATGTGTCAGATTCTGGCACCTGATAGGCAGCTGACTGTTACCTTCTCCTTACTCAACCTAGTGAGTGGGACATCGGTGTACCTCACTATTGAGTCACCTATGATTATTGCATTGGGCAAGCTGTTTTGCTTTAGGGGCTTAGTTTGAGGGTCACACTGTGTAGGTGAGCTATGTGCCTTGTGGTTTGTGCTGTGTTGTGGAGGTCGAGTGCATTTCTGCCTTGGAGGTCTCTACTGTTTGGGTAGATATCTATTGAGAGCCTCTGCAAAGGTGGGTGTGTGGTTTGTGTTTTTATGTGAGGGCTGTGATGGTGGGTGTTCTGGAGGGCAATGTGTTCCATGTGGTGTGGTGCAGGTGTTGACCTTCTCTTCTTGACCAGCTATTCCGGTCTTGGCTGGAGAGTGCATGGCTTCCAGTTTGGAGATATAAGTGCACCTCTCACAAGTCTGAGTGTTGGGAGGTAAGAGGAGAGGGTTGTCTTTGTACATGAGACAGTTGCTACACTGCCTCAGAATGCCCAAGCTCACCAGGTTGATAGGAGAAAGCACATGAAACTGGTGAGCTTGGGCATTCTGAGGCTGTGTAGCAACTACCCAAGCTCACCAGTTTTTTGTGCTTTCTCCTATCAACCTGGTGAGCTTGGGCACACCAGGTTGATAGGAGAAAGCACACCAGGTTAATAAGAGAAAGCACAGGAGACTGACTTTTAGACATGCCAGGAGTGATGGTCATCATTTCTAAGTACTGGAGCTGTTTCCTTATAGGACATCTAGTGCTGATAGCACTTATGTGTGCTACAATAATTGCTACAAAAAGCTTGTTGAAGTGCTATTAAATAAGCTAATTAAAGTGCAAGAGAGAAGAGATGTAGCAAGATCTAAGGAAAAAATGAAGAGCAGACTTTCTGGCACCGGTAATATACTTTAAATGCAATGCCTAGCACACTTGTGTGTGTAGCAATATTAAAACAAATACAATTAAAATAAATGCAGTTAAATGAAAAAAAAACAACTTAAATCAAGTGCAGAAAGCAGTATAATCAGAAAAAATCAAAATAGAGGCACTTAAAGTCTCTCTTTCTCCTTTCTGCTGCTCTTGTAGTCTGCAAGACGCCAAAACAGGATATGTGTAGCTTAAACAAGTGTAAACTCACACAAACATGGGCTTTTAAACCAGAAAGTTTAAAGGGATAGAACAACTGCCCAAATAGCCAATAAACTACAATTTCAGAGCCAGAAAACACTTCTCTTTTGGTAGATAGGCTACCTAGTGCTTACCACTCCCACTGATAAGCTGGAAGGCTTCCTTCTAACACAGAAAGGTCTGGAGAACTCAGAAACTTACAAAACAGTCCTGGCTCTGTATCTGGACTACTCTAGTAACAGGAAAGGTGGAAAACAAGCTTAGAACTTTTTTTCCTGCAGAAAAACAGTTAACTGGTAGTTGGAAAATGTCAAAAAGGCTTTAAAACCAGGCATCTGAAGCTTTGGATGCTGCAGACCTGTATCTAGACCATATACTGAATTTTAAGGTTAAGAACTCAGTAAGAAAAAACTCAGTGAAGCACAGATTAATCACTTATAGTCAAAAGAATAGCACTTGCAGTATGAAAAAATACAGTTAAACAGCAATGAATTGCAGTAAAATCAGTTAAATAGTAATGAATTGCAGTAGATAGCAATTAAATATAGTTAATCAGTAGATTGCTTTGAAACAATAGCTCAGAAATCACAACAGTAACAGACAGCACTAGTAAAAGAGTGATTCAGTAGAAT
This sequence comes from Protopterus annectens, assembly GCF_019279795.1. Taxonomy (NCBI): domain Eukaryota; kingdom Metazoa; phylum Chordata; order Ceratodontiformes; family Protopteridae; genus Protopterus; species Protopterus annectens. Next base: position 1,063,510,384 of record NC_056731.1, on the reverse strand, counting down.
ACTTTCATCAATTTAGTGAGGCTACCAATAAGCAGTAAGCAATATGGCAAACAACAAAATGAAGCAGAAAGAGATACGTTTTTTTTTTTTTTTTTTTTTTTTTTTTTAGTAGAAAGTGAAGAGACAGAAGATAATGAGATAATTCAAGGTACAGAAGCTAAAGGGGTAGGCCTTTACCATGTTCTCAATATAAACAGTAGATTGAGCTGATGTAATGTGACTGGGGGAAGTGTCTAGTATCAACTTTATACCAGAGGCAGGCAACTCAAAGCCACCAAGATTTAAGACCACAACAACAACTAGGCGGGTGGGTGGGGAAAAAAAAAGTTTTACAGATCACAGAGATATGTTGCAAAACAGAAGTGCAGAGGACAATTGAAAATAAACACATCATTTTCCAATATCACACCAGGCAGAAGGCCAGTCTCTCTGCAGCTCTGAACAGCTTGAGCAAGCAAGTATATCTGGTTTAAAAAACTGGCTATTAAAGGCAGAGAAACAGAAACCAGCCCAGTTATCCAATCAAAAATAACAGTTTTGCAGGAATGCTTTTAGCTAGATTAAATCAGACTGATTTACTTCCTGCACACAAAGAAAACATCTAGGCTTCTATAGACAAAATATTTCACTAGAACCTGAAAGTGTTAGAAACAGTAACAGATATTCAGCTCTATCAGACAACAAAGGGGAGACTAAAAACAGTTGCACAGATTGCACAAACAGTTGTAGAGATTACAGATATGTTGTAAAATAGAAGTGCAGAAGACAATTGAAAATAAACACTTATCTTTTTCCAATATCATAGCAGGCAGAAGGCTAGTCTCTCTGCAGCTCTGAACAGCTTGAGCGAGCAAGTATATCTGGTTTAAAACTCTGGCTATTAAAGGCAGAGAAACAGAAACCAACCCAATTATCCAATCAAAAATAACAGTTTTGCAGGAATGCTTTTAGCTAGATTAAACCAGACTGATTTACTTCCTGCCACAAAGAAAACAGCTAGGCCTCGCTAGACAAAAGATTTCACTACAAGCTGAAATGGTCAGAAGCAGTAACAGATATTCAGCTCTATCAGACAATAAAAAGGAGACTAAAACAGTTGCACTGTTTGCAAAAACAGTTGTACAGATTACAGATATATGTTCTAAAATAGAAGTGCAGAAGACAATTAAAAATAAATACTAATCTTTTTCCAATATCACAGCAGGCAGAAGGCCAGTCTCTCTGCAGCTTTGAACAGAGTTAAATGATAAAAATGGATTTTATTCATTCTTTAAAAGTTACACAGATGCAGTCTACATACATCTAGGCTGAATCAAATTAAAAAAAGATAATTCAGTCAATAATAACATGTAACACAATGCTGTCAGAATCATAGCATTTATAGTATGGTCCTACAGCTCTAGAGTGTCCACCTTTTGCATAGCGGGTTGCAGATTGCTGCAAATAGAACACTTTGAAATAACAAAAAAATAAGTGGAATTGTTTGTGTCTAAAGACACGTGTTAAATGTTATGTGCTTAGCATTAGCACATAGTCATGGCAAATTCAGATAAAGTGAAAAGAAATACATGTATAAGAAAGCTAATAAGCTGAAGCTTATGGTATCATCTCAAGTTATGTTGTTTTTGAATGAGTTTTCATTTATTATTTATTTTCATTTGGGTTCTACTGCTGCCTGCTTTTCAGACAAATTCATTGAAGTCAGAGAGAGGTATACATTTCCCAACACCCTTGACTGTAATTCAACTTGTTTATATCTACTAGTTTCACATAGGATTAAACCTTACATGATTTTTATCCAATGTACTGGCCACTATAGGATTGTTATAAGCGCCTATAAAAAGTTGTATTCTGACACAGTTACTTAAGCTGGATGGGATGTTGTAGGTCAGATCCCCCCACCATACCTCAAAAAATATATTTATGTGTCTATATATATATATATATATATATATATATATATATATATATATATATATATATATATATATATATATATATATATATATATATATATATATATATATATAGGTTTACTATCACATATTCGATCATCATTTAGATGATTGGAATATGTGCAAAACTCATGTTGCTGAAATGGAAGGGTGATCACCACAATGTTGAAGATGACATGAGTGAACAGCCGCTGTTGTCAGCTTCTACATTGCGGTGCAAATTGCACTATAGTGGGGATTAGGAAATGTACCCTTAACCTCACTGTAGTGCAATCTCAGAGTTTGTATATATAAGTGGGGGATGGGGGGTGCAGCCCCCCACAAGGGGGGTGCAGGGGGTTTTTCCCCCCTGAAAACATTGTTGTTAGTTTTGGGCAGATGTGAGCATTTCAGCAAAGTCAATATTCAACATTGCTTCAATGCTCGGTTCAGTATTTTGTTTGGTCAGTGTTTTGATTTTCAACCATATTTGTCAGACAGTTGTGCATTTGCCTAAATGACTATCGCACATGTGATAGTAAACCATATATATATGCACATATATATATATATATATATATACATATATATATATATATATATAAATATGTATGTATATATATTTATATATATATATATATATATATATATATATATATATATATATATATATATAGATATAGATATGTATATCTATCTACATATATATATATATATATCTATCTACATATATATATATATATATGTATATAGGCTTGCAATGGTACTAATTTTGATGTGCAAAATGTTTTTAGGTTGTTCTCTTGCACACTCTATGTGGCATTTGTAAATGGATTATATGGGTGCATTATTCCAGTCTCATATCCCACAACATGATGAGGAATACAGGAATGTCTTGCTCATCCTAGTAAAGAGGTAAACCCATTCTCTGCTGTATTTAAGCTATGTTTTCAAGAGCTATAAATGTTTTTACTGTAACAGAGATTCGAACAATAAAGCAGATGGAGGGGTTATGATAGGGATTAAAAACCGTTATGAGACTTGTGATTGTTACATGTTCTGTAACAACACCGATACTATAGATTGTGTAAATGTGATAATAAAGAGAACCCTGAAACATAGAACAGTTGTTGGAGTGTATAAACCACCAAAGTCAAGTGCTGATGACCTAGAGGAATTCATACATTTCTTGCATAAAACACAGGAAGGAATAATAATAGTGGCTGGGGACTTAAGATTACCAGAAACAAAGTGGAATAATATAGATTCAACAACATTAGTAAGAAAATTATTCACACCATATGTTCACAAACTACAATTGCTTTAGATTGTAAAAAAAACACTCCAGGGAACGGAACATACTAGACATTGTTTGTGTTCCTAAAGATATTACTGTTACTTCATGTCCCATTTTACCACTGTTGATGTGCAGTGATCATGGAGCTATAAAGATTAATTCATTGCTAGACAATTATGCCAAACTGAAATCTATACCAAATGTACAGAAGACTAATATCATATTATATGGCAACAAAACAGTCACTATGTAATACTAACCGGAGTGATGCATTCAGTGGAAACAACTGCAGAAGGAATGTGGAAAGCTTTGAAAGAGAAATTGTTTGAATGCAAAAAAAAATCTAAAAAAGTGTTTAATGTCAGGATCTAAATACACAACGCCAGTATGATATATTTGTATAAGAGCAAAATACTTGATAAAGGTGAGAGACCAAAAATATAAGAAATAGTAAAGAGGTTGAACTACAATTTTGAGAATTGAAAAAAAAATAAGCTGGACAAACAAATTAAGCATAGTGTGAGACAAGACCAAGAAAAATTTGAAAAAAAGTATCTAACTATATTGATTATAATAGGAAACCTTTGTATAGATACGTAAGATGTGGAAGGAGTAAAGACATACAGACTGATAAACTATGTAGATTCTAAAATTTATTCTCAGACAAAACATAGAATAGATATGTTTACAAAATCTTATGCATAACAGTTTTGCTCTACAAAGGGAGCGATACGTTTTTCTAGTTACACCCAGGTAATCTCAGATGCCAAAATCAAATTAGATTACACTGAAAAAGAACTATGCAAACTGGATCCAAATAAAGCAAAAGGAGGAAAGGGAGTTAGTAATAATGACCAGAGAACACTTCAGCAAGAGCTTAAAGTACCATTATATCTGTTATTTGCTAGGTCATATGTGCATGGAGATTGGAGATATGCAATTATTAAACCTCACTTCAAGGGAAAGGGGATTAGGACAAACATAGAGTCATACAGACCCTTAAGTCTATTTTCATATTGTGGAAAAATAATGATGAAGATTATATTGGATAAGGTATTGTCAGAACTGGAAAGGATGGTACTTGAAACTATGTATCAGCATCCATATGTTCAAAATAGATCTACTACCAAATGTAGCATTATGTTCTATAATAACAGCAATGATTGAACATTTGTGCTGTAATATAATTTATATAGATTTAACTTCAGCATTTGACATGGTCATACACAAAACATTGATCAATAAATTAGAAAAAATAGGTATTAACAAACTCTTGATAAGATAGATAGCTTTGTGGCTGTCAAATAGGACATGGCAAATATCACAAAGCAATTGAACAGGTGAAATTCTTGGTTACAGTCAATGTGTGCCACAGGGCTCTGTCCAAGGCCCATACTTGTTTAGGTGTTCTACAGTCTGTATGCAGATATTTTAAAAATGGGAAAACTGATTACATGTTTTACAGCTAGACTATGTTTGAAAAAAAAAACTTGACTAAATTGGCCATTTGGGCACAGGAGAATAACATGATGATAAATACATCCAAAACTAAGCATATGAGATTTGAGGAGACATAAATTGAAAGGTGAATATTTAATACAGCATGCAGTGATTGAAACCATATATTCATTTAAGGACCTGGGTATATGGATAGATCCAGCTTTGAGTTTTTCTAATCATATCAGCCAATTGGTTAATGATAGTCATAGAACTATAGGTTGCATAAAAAGATTTATAAAGTCTAGGAAATCAGAAATTATAAAGTCACTGTTTGCTAGTTAAATTATACCCAAACTTGAGTGTGGAATAGCAATATGGAAGTCTTTTAAGAAAAGAAGCAGGAGTAAACAGGAAAGAATACAGCTGAACTATGCCAAGGGCATCTTGGGATGAGAACATTTAAGTTATTATGAAAGACTAAAATATCTGAACTTGTACAGTACATATATTTAAGATGAGACCTTATTCATATATATAGGGGATTAGATACATCTCTGGGAATGTGTGGTGTTATCAAAAAGTAGTAGAGAATAGTCAGACAAAATGTGTAGATGATTCTATAGGAATGAGATGCATGCTAATTGGTTCTTTGTGACAGCAGCTGATGCATGGAACAGACTACCAAATTACATTAAAGCAAGCACTAGTTCAGATATTTTTAAGATCAGCCTGGACATTTATTATGGGAACAACTGCACTGGTTTATTGGCACTGGTTTATTGGGAGGTTAGAAGGACATTAAAATGTTTTTTTGATTGTATCTGCTTTATTTTCTGAAAAAAATATATACTTGTTTCCCACCTTTCTAAGCTAGTATAGTCCAGTTTTCAGGTTAGTGATGAATTCAGGGCTGTGTTACAAGTCTCTGTATTTGCCCATATGTTACTTGGATAGAAGGATGTTTCCTCTGTTCACCTGTGAGAGAGGGGAGCTTTGAGCAGCCTATCTGTCCCTAGAGGAGTGGTATCAGGCCAGAAAATAGTAGTTTATTGTACATTTTGGGCTAATTTCTATATCTTTCATTTCCATGCTATAAAAAATGCACTTGCCTGGTTTTGGCACCGGGCAGTGCTAGTTAGCTGGGGTATAACTATTCCCGGCTCCACAAAGTTTCCTCTTCAATTTTTCCCTTGGAACTGGACAAACTTTCAACTTAAGCACTCGAACCATTCATTTCTCAGCCGGCACTTGCTCAAAACTCATAGCAACCACTTATAAACCCTAGCACTAGACCCCCTATACTGTATAGAAGGACAAGGCTGTCTATTCCACCTTACTAGCCAATCAGTAAAACAGTTTGCTGTACCTATCCAGGCATGTCCAAAGGGCAGTTTCAGGTGTACTCTCCAGTCCAACTGGTGAATCTGGGTATTTTGAGGCAATGTTACAACTGCCTCGTGTACACAGAGAACCCCCGCCTCCTACCACCAAACACTAATACATGCGAGAGATGCAATTATATAGCCAAACTGGAGGCTAAGCTCTCTCAACCCAAGACTGGATCAGACAGTCAAGGGGAGAAGGGAAATACTTGCATCACACCACCAGTCTCACAAAGACCCATTAAACTAGCACCGGCAAAAAACACACATAAATACACAAAAACATACTCGGAGGCTCTAAATAAAAATCTGCAAAAGCAACAGAGACCTCCAAAGCAGATATCCAAGCAACCTCCATCCCCCAACACAAACCATGAAACACATACTTCAAAAAACCTGTGTGCCATTCAATCACAGCCCTTAAGGCAAAATAACATACCCAACACATTAGTAATAAGTGACTCTATAGTCAGGCACACTGACATCCCATTCACTAGGCTGAACAAGGAGAAGGTTACTGTTAGCTGCCTGTTGGGTGCCAGGATCCGCCACATAACACAGACACTCAGGTCACTCCAGAACAAGTACAAATATGACTCTGTCATTGTCCATGTTAGTGTGAATGACCTAAGCCATACCTCCCTGGACTACATGAAAAGAGACATGGAAGAGCTCTCTGATCATGTAGCCCAGGCTGGTATGACCCTGACCCTGAGTAGCATCCTGCTCTCACCAAGAATGATACCACGGTATAAAGAAAAAATTATCAATTTCAAAAATTGGCTAAGTTTCTGGTGTCATTCAAAGGGGATCCCGTGTATGTCCACCTGGGATGACGTGCTCGACAAGCCATGCTGCTTCGCTAGAGATGGTTTGCACCTGTCACCCTTAGGTTTTCGAATACTGGCTAAGGCTCTTGCCACCCCCATAGTGCCTTTTTTAGGCAAGGCTTAAAAGACAAACCCACTGCCATAAATAGCACAAGTAACAAAAAACTGAGGGTAATGCTACTCAATGCCAGACGTCTAAACCTCAAAATGCATGCACTCGAGGCACTCCTCAGTATGGAGAAAATCGATATATGTGCAGTAACAGAAACCTGGTTTAAGGCTCCAGAGAGCACCCCAGCACTACCAGGCTACAACTCATGCCATACATTTCTGCCACAGAATCCGGGCCAAAATACAAAAGGTGGGTGCATATCCATATTCATCAAGGATACCCACAACTCCAGGTTAGTGGCACAGCACGATGCTTCAGAGATCATCCACATGCAACTAACAATGGGCAAAACTGCAATTCAAATTGTAGCATGCTACAGATCACCCACCATGTCCCTGGACCCCCATTCCGCATTTCTGGAAACACTGGGAAACATAAAGGTCCTACCAAAGACCCTAATATTGGGTGATTTCAATTACCCAAACATTAAACCCAAACTCTGCAAGGCCATGGAGCGTATTATCATGGAACTTATAAACAAAGACATTGGCAACCTTCAAACACTGGACCCCACCCAGTTTGGGTTTGTGAAGGGCCGATCTTGTCTCCTGAATCTGATTGACTTCTTTGAATCAGTCTCCAGGGCCATGGACAAGGGTAAGGTGGTCCACACAGCCTATCTAGACCTTGCCAAGGCCTTTGACACCATCCCCCACTCTGGAATCATAGATAAACTTACTAAGTTGGGTATTAATCCCTATGTCACCCAATGGGTTGCTAAATGGCTTACTGATAGAACCCACACTGTAAAGGTAGCCGACTCCAAATCCAGCTCCAGACAAGTGACAAGTGGAGTACCTCAGGGTTCAGTCCTGGGGCCGCTCTTGTTTGGCATCTACTTCTCTGAAGTACAGGTCAACACTAAGGGACTCTGGCTAACAAAGTTTGCAGATGACTGCAAACTGGGAGCCATTATTGAATCCCCAAATGATGTGGATACTCTACAAAGGGGCCTTACAGAAACAGATGCTTGGTGCCAGAGCCATGGGCTCAAGCTCAATGCCAAGAAATGTATTGTTATCCCTTTGGGAAAAACATGTATCCATGAATTACCATATAGGTGGCAGTACACTAAACACAGAAAGTGTGATAAGAGACTTAGGGACACAGGTGGACAGTGGTCTCACCTTCGATAACCACATCGCCACAACAGTCAGGAAATCCTTCTATGTGGCACACCTCATCACGAAGGGCTTTTCATCCAGAAAAAGGAGGTCATTGTCCCACTGTACTCATCCCTCATTAGACCCATTATAGAATACAAAGCCCCATTTGGTATGTACCTCTCAAGACATCTGCAACAACTGGAAAGGCCTCAGAAATACCTCACTAAAAGAATCACAGGCCTAAAGCAGATGCCCTACGCTGACCGCCTTAAAAACTCCAGCTATACTCTGTTGCATATCGCCTACTCAGAGGCGATCTCTGCTTAACATACAAGGCCATGTCAAACCCAGAGCTGTTGGACATGCTACACTTAAAGAAATCCCAATCCCTCAGAGCTACACGCTCCAGGGATCTAAACCTTGTCATCACAATAAACAAAACATGCTGGAGGGATAGGTTCCTGACCCAGAGACTCCCCAGACTCTGGAATAGATTGCCCATACATGTCAAGCAGAATGCCTCTTTGGACCTCTTCAAGAGGAACCTTGATGATTGGATGGGAGAAAGGAAATTCACCCCAGGGATCACTTCAGTCGCCCTGCTAGACAGTGGTCCAGGAAAATAAATAATGTGGGAAGAAATAGCCAGGGAATTGTTATGGCTAGGCTTGTATAGGCCCTAGGGCTGATAGCCTAGTACCAACCTATGAACCTATGAACCTATGAACCTATAACTGGGAGAACTACTCAAGTACTAACTCCCTTGCCCAACATTTCCTAGAATTTATAAACTCAAACACCCAAATCAATTGGTCAACATCCCCACCAAGGTGACAACATATTGGACCTGGTCATCACCAACATATGCGACCGGTGTTCCACATCAGTGGTCAGCCACTCTTTGGTTAGATCTGACCATAAACAAATCACTCTGGATATCCACATTCTTCCCCCACCCCCGGTCAAGGAAACCACCGTGAAAAACTTTTCAAAGGCAAACTTCATGTTACTTAAGACCAAGGTGGAAAGTTTCAAAGCCCCCATGCTAAAGGATAACGCTGTCCAAGTTGCAAAATCCTTTATTAATGCATTCTACAGGCACCTACATGAATGCATGGATTGTGCTGTCCCAAGCAAAACCAAGACTCACTTCTCCAAGAAAAGGAAACCAGTCTGGTGGACCGCTGCCAAAAACAAGCTATACAACAGAATTGAGGAAACTAGTACAGAAAAGAGCAAAATCGCAAAAAGGGAAGACATCCCTGATCAGTATCAGCAAGAAACTATGATCCCTCATAAAATCATCCAAGGCTAGCTTTGAAAGAAAAATTGCCAAGGACTCCAAAGATAACCACAAGGCATTCTTTAGCTATGTCAAGAATCTAAGTGGCAATGCTCAGATCTGCTCGGAGTTAGTGCAGAATGGCACAAAATACACTGAACCGACCAATATTGCCAACATCCTGGCAGACAGGTTCAGTGCAAACTTCACCCCCTCTCACCCCAAAAAGGGCCCATAACCATACCAGAAGAATGTATAGCCCCTGAAATCACAGACACTCAGGTTAAAACAGCCCTCTCCAAGGCCAAAAACACAGTAACAATGGGACCGGATGATGTCCCATGCTGCGTCCTATACGAGCTCAAAGATGAACTAACCCCTCACCTAAACACAGTATTCAAACTCAGCCTCTCCACAGGCTACATACCTATAGAGTGGCACACAGGAATGGTTATTCCACTCCACAAAGGTGGAGCCACAACAGACCCTGGGAACTATCACCCTATATGCTTGACTCGCTTGGTCTGCAAGGCCATGGAGTGCATCATCATGGACCTCATTAACAGAGACACTGGGAACCTCCAAACACTGGGCCCTACCCAGTTCCATTTTGTTAAAAGCAGATCATGCCTCCTAAACCTGATGGACTTCTTTGAGATAGTTAACCAAGTAGAAAGCACCACAGTCGAGCTGGATATAGGCAACAGTTTATTCAGTTCCAAACACCGAACACAAAGTGAAAAGACCCACACTTCCAAACACCGAACACAAAGTGAAAAGACCCACACTTCCAAACACCGAACACAAAGTGTTTGAGACAGTTACCAAGGCTATAGATGAGGGAAAGGTGGTACACACAGCCTACCTAGACCTCGCAAAGGCCTTTGACACCATTCCCCATTCTGGTATTATAGACAAGCTGACCAGCTTGAACATAAACCCCTATGTCACAAGATGGGTTGCCAACTGGCTCATGGACAGAACCCCCATGGTGAGAGTTGCAGGAGCTAGGTCCACCTCTAAACCAGTTACAAGTGGCATTCCCCAGGGTTCAGTCCTAGGACCCCACCTGTTTGGCATATACTTCTCAGAGGTACAGGCAAGCACAGGAGGACTATGGCTGACCAAGTTTGCAGACTACTGCAAACTAGGGGCTATAATTGACAGTCCAGCTGACACAGACATCCTCCAAAAGGGTCTTACTGAGATGGATACCTGGTGTCAAAATCATGGCCTCAAGCTAAATGCCAAAAAGTGCATAGTCATCCCCTTTGGAAAAAAAAACAAAGTACCCACAAACTACTACATAGGTGGTAGTCTCTTAAGTACCGAAGACGTAATAAGGGATCTGAGGACCCAAATAGATATCTCCTTTGATAATCACATTATCAAAGTGGTTAGAAAATCCTTCTATGTGGCCCACCTAATCACAAAAAGGTTTGCATCCAGATCAAAAGAGGTCCTTGTGCCCCTCTACTCATCACTCATCAGACCCATCATAGAGTACAATGCCCATTTGGGATGTACCTTACAAGACACCTGCAATAGCTGGAATGACCACAGAATTACCTCACCACGAGAATCACTGGCCTCAAACAGATGCCCTATGCAGCTCGACTGAAGAAACTCCAGCTGTACTTGGTTGCATACTGCCTACTCAGAGGTGATCTCTGCCTGACATACAAGGCCATGTCCAACCCAGAATTGATGGACATGCTCCACCTAAAGAAAACCATATCCCCTCGAGCCACACACTCTAGGGATCTAAACCTCACCACAACAATAAATAGGATGTGCTGGAAGGATAGATTCCTGTGCCAAAGGCTTCCCATGCTTTGGAACAAGATTCCAATCTACATTAGGCAGAGCTCCTCACTAACACTCTTTAAGAGAAACATTGACAAGTGGATGGGAAACAGAAAGTTTACACCGGGGATCACTTCAGTGGCTCTGCTGGACAAAGGCACAGGGAACTAATCTAAGGGGGTGGTGAAAGCCAACACATTCTGGCTAGGCTTATAAATGCCTTCAGGCAGATAGCCTAGTACCTACTTATGAACCTATTAATGCAGATGCTTGAAATATTTGTATTTATGTATGTATGTAAGTAAGTATGTATGTATGTTTACTTCATTTTGCAAGCACTATGATGCTTTACAACTAGCCATTGATATTTCTAGAACATGCTGACCTTTATTGATTGTGAGCCGGGACCCAACAGATATGATTTATCACCCTTTACACAATATTACCTCCTTAAGACTGTGTGCCTTAGTTTTACTATGTAACAGTAGATTTGCAGCTCCCTAGGTCTAAATATGCAAAAACATGATGCATAGCTGAAATTGAAAGTGAAACTGTTGAGTGAGCTCATTGCACTTAAGAAAACGTTTACTGACCTTTTGTGATAAAAAACTGAATAGATGTAAGGGGAAAAGTCTAACTTGGACTGATGTCCACAAAAAGCTGGTGTGGAAACTTTTCCTCATTAATTTGCAAGGCATGTTATTACCTAACGTATTTAGGCTCTTTTAGTCAGTCTTCTTTAGCTAATATACCCTCACACAGGAAGAACAATCCAGATTGGTATCCAAAACACAGTTCATATCACTACCTAAAAGAATAAAGGTAATCAGCTGAGTTAGCTCCTGTGTTTTACCTGAATGAATCACAATAATATTTACTGAAGCATTTACTACTCCCCAAAACACTTATCCCATTTACATGTGCTAAGTAACACCGACTGTTTACCATCTGCATCTATAAGTTTCTTCTTACAGGTCCACTAACAGTGGATAGCAGTAAGAAAAGTCATGCTTGCACTATCATCATTACCTAATCTGTACCACCGCACCACAAAATCCTTAAATCAGAATCATTTCAACGCTGATACATAGATATGAATCTACAGGGGAAAACAGATGTGTGCAGAAATGTCCAAGAGACACATGCCTATTTTCACTATTTTTTCCTTTTCCTGAAAACTTTGCCATATTCGAAAGACATCAAAACTGAAAAATAGAGAACGTAATAACAAGTAGCCAAGGTCGGTTGCACAGCCAGCAAAATGTGATAAGGGTATACAGACAGATTTTTCAACCAGATCCTCTCATATCAGTGCACCTTTCAGATGAAGAGTGAAGCTTGAACATCGCTCTTCTCCTTTAAAGGGAAGCTTCTAAGAAACAGCCATCTTAAACACTCTCATCCAAAGGCTTTAGTCTCAATGGTTTGTGCAGAAAGTGCAGCTATAAGCCTTAACACAAACCATGCCAACAAAACAGCTAATATAGCTTGCAATAGATCATTGCTAAGAACCCCTATCTAACCATTACAAATACAGAAAGGACTGTAACCCATCTCATTGAGTAAAACCAACTAAGTGAAAGTGAATAGTTTACAATATTACTGAATGCATACGTTTACGGAAAATAGGCTATTTTAATGGATTAGGCATTGAGTTTTACTAACTTGGTGGCTAAATCTGCATCCTGAAATGTCGGTTAAAAATCTTTTTTGTAAACATTGTACAACAGGATGCTGCAACCAGTAATCCCAGAGCTAACCTTCCTCCTCTAAATATTAACTTGAAAATCATCGGATATAGATTGCAGAATTTTGTCACTTTGTAATATAATACTAGGCCAGTCCCCTGAATGACATCATGTTTCTCCAAATACTTAAGGAGCTGAATGACAACTGGTCCTGGAAATTCAAGAGGTGCCTTAGAATGTAGCAAGTGGCACATATGCACTAAAATACACTCTTGCCCATGCCTGTTCATGCCCACAGCCATAACTGAAAATACTACAGAAACTAAAAGGTGAAAGGTGTCTTTTTCCCTTGCCATTGTAAACAAAATTGGGTATTCCACCTGGAACCACCCTCAATCTTCAGTGTTGTTGGTAGTCATGTATTTACTAGCAGAACATATCTGCTTCTGACTCAGCTCTGAGCATCTTATTTTAGAAAAAAACAATGCATACATTCATGTCTGAAGTGGGTACATTGACCTACTGTAACCTTGTCTTCATTCCTAACATTTCAAAATTTTAACTCTGTTAGTTACTGATAAAGGCTGGCTATTTTCCAACTACAAAGCCTATAGAGGTGCATGGATCTCAAACCAAACAGGTGCATGGAAATAATTCAATAATAAAAAAAATCCAGAACTCAGGGTCCACAGTAATACAATACACACACACACACACACACACACACACGCACACACACACACACACACACACACACACACACACACACACACACACACACACACACACATATATATATATATATATATATATATATATATATATATATATATATATATATATATTTTTTTTTCTTTTTTTTTTTTTAAGTCAGGTCAATTAATCAATTATTAAAAGAATACAAACTAAAAATGATCATGTGAACTGGGATGATTTAAGGCACCTAAATACACAATTCCCTTTTTTTTTCTTTTGTCTGCAGTTTTTTTTCTTCCATCCAAAATATGTATTATTCATCATATCAATGTTGATAAAAGAGAACCTATATTTTTTATGAATTAAATAATGTTTATGGTAGTGTTTATACAAAACCTTAAATTAGTTGGGGGCATTGTATGTCACTCAAATTTTCTCCAACTCTTCATTTGAAGATAAGATTCATCATACCCACACAAAACACATTACACTGGCATATAACTAAGTAAATGACTGCTTATATATAATAAAAAAATAACATATTGTATGTTAAAAGCTTTTTTTGTATTTTGCAAAGAAAAAATAATAAGATGTCTGAAATATTCATCTGCAATACGGTCATTTACCACAAGATGCCATCTTTTAATCAAAGAGGGTTGTTCAGCTGCTATCCTGGTGTGTTTATGGTTCCTAAAACATCTTACCCAAATAGTGTATGTTTTAAAGAAAAATTACAAAGTTCACCAAAGGACCAGAACAAGATAGCATTATTGCTCAGAATGTGCTAGTGTTACTTTGTAGCTGATATGATTTTAAAGAAATTTGTACAATATGTCTTGACAAACCATTTTTGTCCAATTACATTATTAGTTTTACTTCTGTCAGAATATATTAACAAATCAGAGCTAGACACACTGCAAATTGTTCGGTGGTGTTTCAGATACCAGATAACAACCCCTGTTTTGTAAACATAAATTCATATCTACCAAAGTTTGATCATGTTCCTCAGAAGAGAAACACGTGTATTTGATGCACATTTTTCTAAGAAAAGGGCTAACTTTCAGCTTATGTGTGGGATGGCAACTGCTAGTACATAACAAGAATTTGTAGCAAATTTGTTTTCTGTACGTAGTTGTATTCAATGTACCATCCACTAACTTAGTTACCTGGAAAGGTTTTCCATAGGTTAAATATAATGGTGTTCAGAAAACAATGGGGGAATCTAATAAAGGCTGCATAGACATTTTTCCATGTAGGCATAGTGGGACACTGCTTACATGAAAGTAAGAAGGTTTGCAATCCAGTAAACAGAACTAAGCTGTGCGCACAAGCTCACGAACACAGAAGTATCCTTGGCATGCAAAGCACCACATAAGCAGATAAATTGCATAAAAATGAGGGAAGGAGAGTGATCCAGCAAGAAAATAGTCAGTCCTGCAGACCCCATGTTGGTGTCCATAGTGTACACAGAAAAATTCCATGTACAGGATGTAAAACAGACAACAGGGACTAAAAAGTACAGTTAGATGGACAGAACTAGTATAGCAGACACAAATAAGTGTTGACTGCACCTCCTTACCATTTAGACTAAATGCATACAGCTCTACTGCAATGGTTACAACAAGCAATCCTGATATACACCATTTTTCCTTGGTGTTATTGGTATTGTTTCATGTTTTATTGCAGAACAGTTGACACTATTTATTTCTTGCAATATAGCTCTAATTCCACATTTATTGCACTACAGACTTTATTTTATATGCTTTAATTCAGTTGCTGGTAATGTTTCATGTTTTTATTGCACAAACATTGGCATTGTTTATTTCTTGCAATAGAGCTCTAATTCCACATTTGCTGTACTACAGACTTTAATGTATATACTTTAATGCAGTTAGTGGTATTGTTTCATGTTTTTATTGCACTACAGTTGTCATTATTCACTTCTTGCAATAGAGCTCTAATTTCACATTTATTGCACTACAAACTTTATTCTATATACTTTCAAGCAGTTCATTCTTTACACTTTCTTGCTTATTTCACTACAATTAGCATAATACATCTGTACTCACCACACTCACAGTGCTACCTGGCCATGCGCCCAGCGTGCGACTCAACATTGTGAGCCCTCTCTTCTACACCTGTTGGCAGAGAAGCACACATTATGCATACCAGTTTTGCAGACATTCAGATTAGATATTGGTGAAACAGAGGTAAAATTGCTTACATACTTGTGGGGCATTCCCTGTCTGAGCTTCTTGGACCCAGGTATCAAGACTTCTCCCTTGCATCATTTCAGGTTGTCATGGTGCTGACAACACTGCTCACCTGTGAGGGGAATACCAGTAACACTGGTGAGTTCTCTGGCCAGCTGGTCCCAGGCCTCCACCTTACTCTCTGAGCCCTGGTAACCTCCCTGCAGCAACTAGTCATCATGGATTTTAAACAGGAGTCCAGCCATGACCCTGGACTCCAGAATGCCCCAATGCTGTGCCTAAAAGCACACACCTTCACCAACACCAGCCATAGCACTCATTCAGAGGAAGACCTCCAATGGATTATTCTGTATTCCCACCTGTTGGACTTAATATAGGCTGTTTTCCCACCCTTACTCATCATCGGGCAACATTCAAAAAAGCACCACATTGCTTAGCATAGCGCAAACCAATGCAGCTCAGGTAAAAAGTGCAAAAACTTGCAGAACCAGAGTCTTAGCTGAGCTTAGCAGCATGCAAACCAGCCAAGCAGAGCCGAGCAGTGCATAAACATTGGCAGCTATTATCATATTTATGCAGCAATTAGCAGGTCTTAGCAGGTCTCAACAGAGCTTAGCAGAGTGCAATGAAGCCATATTTTAAATTAGTCTGCAAAATTTCTATATTGAAATTAAATACTAACTTCTCTTCCATGTCTTCAAACCCTGGATCTACTGCACATGAAGCCATCACTCTACCCATTTGGCTACATGGATAGTAAGGAATCTGGACCGTGCCACACAAACATGCTTAGATACATTTAAAGATCACATGTAAATAAATAGTTAATAATATCCGGTTTCTATTTTTAGATGTCTGGTAGGTGTCTGCTGTCTTATCTGCTGGTGCTGTTTAGCAATTGTGCACTCCAGACTGTGCAGCGCAAATGTGCTTTTTAAAAAAATAAATAAATAAAAATAAAACACTAGCACAGTGCAGGGAGTCTCTTACTCCTCATCAGACATGGTTTTCACTGCACCACTCCATGCACTGATTCAATAATAGTGTTCCTCGGCAGTGCACCATCATTAATATGCATGGCATGCTGCCGAGGGGGAACCTTATACACAGACATGGTAATATTCCATGTATGCTCTACACTGTGCCTACACAGATTTTATTAAATCCTAGGGAATTTGTAAGAATTAACAAACCAAAGTGCAGAAAAAATAATCCATAGTAATTCCGCACAAATGTAAAAGTCTGACTTATAATAGAAAATATTTTTTTGTTAAAGCAATCACTGTCACTTGTAGAAAAACATCATCATACTCAATAAGATGCAGATAAAGCTGTTGTAACCAAAATTTCAAAGCAGATCAAACATTATAGTGTATAATAATTTTATCATTAATGTACAAATCCACCAATCTTTATCAATCTGAATGTTGTCAATAATACCAGATAATCAGTAGTACCCTTAATCATCAATGTCACCTTAGCCAGTGGTTGAAATTTGTGTTCTAAAAATAAAATAATGGACTAAAATAAACACCACCACCAGATACTGTGTGATAACAAGGGTACTTTAAGTAGATTTATGTACTTCTGGTAATTAATGCATTTTAGTTGGAAAAATAATTTAAAATTAAAAATTCCAATGTCAAGGCCTGATAACTTATGTCAGCATTGATCCAATAATTCAAAAACAAATCTCTTAATAAAACAAAAAATTGTTCTATTTTTATCCATGGCCAAATACAAAAAGCAGTTTAAATCTGATGATTACCTACATAAATCAGCATGATAATATACTTTATCCAAAATTATTTCTGTCCCAAATTAATCAGCCAAGGTGATAACATGATTATTATGTTTCTATACTTTCAAAGCTTTCTTCCATCAAAACACGTTATTAGAGTAATTCTTAAATATAACATCATGTTTTCCATTTAATTATGCTGTTTTAAAATACATTTTTGTTTATAGTATTGAAACTATGGAGTGCTGAAAGCTTATTGGCTTTCTGTTTTTTCCACTGGCTTGTGTGGTATGTAACAATCCTTGTTAGTTTCCATTCTCTGGTCTCAAGGTTGGTTACACTAGCACTGGAAGTATGCAAGCATGTCACTCAGATGATTTGCAATGTGTGTGGTAGTGTATAATGAGGCAGTGGATTCCACATCCAATGGCAAAAATAAATGATTTAAAAGTATGCAAGATAGAGTGCCACTTTCTGATCTGGTACAAAATTAGCAGCCATGACATACTGCTTGTGCACTGGGCAAACAACAAGAAGGAAATTGGTTTGAGTTCTGCAGTGTCAAATTATTTGTAACTGACTAATAGAACCCATACCTTTAAGGTTGGGGATATTTGTTTCTTACAGGAAAATATTACCAGTTAAGTTCCATAATAATCCATCATTTTTCCTTGCTCTTTGGTATATACTTCTCTGACATGAAAGTGGCTATCAAGGGATTATAGCAAATTGAGTTTGCTGATTATTGCAAACTGGGGGTGGTTATCAGTTCTCACTGTGATATTGAAATTCTCCAATAAGAGCTGTACCACACATATGCTTGGTGTGTTATTTGCAGACTTAGCCTCAACACTCATAAATGCAGTTTAGCTTCCTTCGGTAAATCTAGCATCACTAGTGTTTACCTGATAGATAGCATTCTAATTTAATTTGAAACATGGATCAGGGACTTAGACACCCATGTTAATAAAAGACTCTCCATTGACCACCATGTATCTGTGGTGATTTAAAAAGCCTTCTGTGTAACACAGCTTATTCACTGAGGTATGTCTACAAGGTCCAAAGAAATTATAGCTGCACATTATTCCTCCCTTATTTAGTCCATCACTGATGATGACACTTGGGTATGAACCTCAGTAGTCACCTAAGCCACCTCAGCATTCTTCACTAAAAAGATCTCGGGTGTCAGTATCCTTTTCAACTCTGATAGAGTAAAAGCCCTGTCTTCTAATAGGTGTTGCGCAAACCTGTGAAGGGTAATCTCTGCTTCAACTTTCATGCTATGAATAATCTCACATTGTTTGAACTATTTCAGCTAAATAGAACCAGTAGTAATGCAAGCCCTCACTCTAGAGGCCTAAATATATGCTACCTCATCAGCAGCACCAGATGGCACAAATGTACCTAACTCAAAAATTTCCCTCTAGAATAGACTGCCTTTAAGTTTCAAGCAGATTAGTTTTATAACAATCTTTAAAACCAGCATGGATGACATGATGGGTGATTGCAACTTTTCATCTGGTATTTATGGGGAAAAAACTACATAATGGATGACATCACAAGTCTTCTCATAGTAATGAGTGTGCTGTAGTGGATGATATGAATGTGCTTCGCTATGATCTCCTTGGCCTTAAGCTAAGTAAAAACTTACAAAAATATGAACTATAGATGTTGGTGATGAATAAGAACTGATTTCAGAAACAGGGAAGTATTAGTCTGTGCGGTTGCTCCATTATTCAGTCTGCCTTATGAAAAGTCAGTCCAGATGTTATACTAGTTCAGTGCAGTTATATTCATGATATAATTTCACAGTGAAAAGGCACATGCACATAACTTTATCAACAAAATCATCTAGAAAGTCTCTGGCTATCATTATAATGACCATCTAGCACTGTCCCATGGTTAATAAAAATGCAGTGTTATATGTCTGAAATGTTAATATCTGCTACCAACAGTTTCTGAGCCACACATCTGCATGTTCATATACAAACTCCATTTGATGTTGCATTTCCTAGTGGAATGCTAATATAATAGGTGCATTCAGAATTCTCAAAATGGCTGATTTTGCCTCATATTCTTGTTTTATCCCTCATGCAATATATGATTTTTCTGGTAATGCACTGAGGTTTACAGTCGGTAATACCAGACATTAGAGTTGAATACTTAGTATTGTTCACAAAAATGCTTGTTGATGAGAAATATGTTATTCTGTTAAACTTATAAGAGAATTGGAAGAATATTAAAAACTTATTTCTGACTTAGGCTTTTGTTCCTCCATTACTTTTGACTTAGTCCAGAAAACATTTTTGAAAAAGAAATTGAATGGAATGGATGCATTCAGATTCAGAATGTTTTGTTACCATTTCACTCTTCTTGGTAATACAGCTGTCATTTCGGATTCTTAAAAACATTACATCTCTGGCAAATCAAAACTAGTTTATCACTGACAGGTTAATGGTAGAGCACAGTTATGGTTTTTATGTCTGCGGCATTTGAGTCCTAAGAAAGATTAATACGTACACAATCAGTGTTAATCAAATAAAATGGAAGTTTGCAGGCTGTTATGTCTTAAAGTCAAGTTTGACTTATTTTAGGTCTCTACATTGTTAGTGATACATCCTTGAAAAAAATGGAAATTTTTCAGAAAAAAAATTGTTACAACATATATGGACCTTCCTTTATAACCTTGTGTGAGTAAAGGTAATATAAAGACTAATTTGTGTGTATGTATGTGTCTGTCTTCCTGTGCATATATGAATGCTTGTCGGTATTCTTATTGTTTTCTTCTTAACAAGAATAACAATATTTATGGATACATATAATTGCATGTGGCTGTCTTTATATTGTACTTTCATTTTAAAAGAATATAACTTTCTAGTAATTTTTAAGGACATGTGAGACTGACATTTTTTTTTCTCTTTGACAATGATATAACTGTAAGAAAGTATTGTATGTCATCTTTCAAAATAAATGAATAAAAAATATTATACATCTGTGAAAAGAATGTCGTTTAATGTCTATTTGCGAGTTAAAGTAAATTAGAGCTAACTGCAAGCAGCTCTATTGAATCTGAACAATGTCATTTGGAAGCAAATCAGTCTTGCAAAGACACTGAAAGCAAAAAAGATTTGGCAACCCACAGAAATGCAAATGCAACTGGTCTGTATGAATTGTTTAAAAAAATTATATAATACTATCGTGACAAACTGTTGTCACTTGAGAGTGACATAACAGACAGTGGCAAAGCTGTAGTGTGAATCCAGAATATTGTTCATTTGCATTCCATTGCTTATTTCAGCTGTTTTCCCACTAGGGGACATGTCTATGGAACTATTTTGATTTGACATCTAATGGGCACCCAGGGGAATTTATTATATTCTCTGCTTGAATTCAGTGATGTTGGTATGCCAAATTATATGCCTGATCATATATTTTAAAACCCACACATGGGTTGCTTAACAAAATACTTACGATCTCATATCCTTGTTATATTTAGGATGAGTCACAAAGTGTAAATCACTTTATTATCTGTAATTTCAGGACCTACATCTTCGCAGTACTTTAACCCCACAAAAGTAATTGCTAACAAGGCTAGCTGTACAGTGAACCTTGTACCACTAAATTAGCTAATTTCATAAAAGATGCATGTTAGTAAAAGATTATTACACTTAATATTATCATTGCTAATATTTATTTTATTCTGTTGAATTCTGATTTAATATTTCAACAGAAGTGTGGTGCAAAATAATTTTCAACAAACTGAGTAGTTTCAGATTGGACTAGTGCCTCTGCTAATAATGTCACCACACAGTGTAGAACAAATAATGGATTTGATTTACATGTTCTTCAGTACTACAAGCTGGCAAAGAGTGAAGCCCCTAAACTGGATTCATATACAGATACTAACAATATTTTTTCTACTTTTCTACTAGAAGTATATGTGTTACAGTAAGATACTATGTATTGAAACCTAGATGTCATTCTAAGTCCTGACACAAGTATCACTATGTCAGGGATGTATGAACCACTATGCTTAGGGAATGAGTCATACTTGTGATTACCAAAACCAGGAATCCATTAGATCAAAGTCCAGAATAGTAACAATACTTAATGACATATTTAAGGTCTAGGTCCCTTTTCTTTTAAGTATGGTGTCTTTAATGCCGCTTTTCTAATTATATAATTCATTTTATCATTCAAAAACTATTAAACTGGTGGTGTAGTGTCATTAAGTGGTAAAGATAGAGCAAAATCCTTCTATATAAGGTGCTATATATATATATATATATATATATATATATATATATATATATATACATAATTTTTGTACTTACTAACCTGATGACCCGATGAAGCAAAAGTCAAACTACATTTGATGTTTTTCCTTAAATTATTCATTAGAGCATGGTGTCTTAGAATTGGTTCACTTGATTTCATACCTGTGGTTTTCTGGATTTGTTTATTGCAGAGTTTACAATGTATTTTGTTATTTGCTATCTGTGACCAAGAAGTGTTTGTGAGTTAATTGTGGTTATAGTCATTCTGTTGTTAACCTCCTTTATTATAAACAATGGGACCCTGATCCGCTAAGATGTTTAATACCTATGTTAAATGCAGTTTTATTAAATAAATTAATAAGTATTTATTTCCTAATCATTTCAATGTTTTGAAAGGATTAAGTGACTTTTCTTGCTGTGATCATATTCTGCAAAGCACTACTGCTCCAAAAATGTAATTTCTACTTTTTTTAACATGAGACTATCCCCCGGATTTACTAAACGGCCATGCAGAACTAAGCTAGTCCTGCACAGAAGCTCCCATTTAGGAGCAGGATGGCAGCGCACCATGCATATTAATAAATAAGATGCGCTGCCCGAGCTCCTAGGCTTACACGGAGCGTGCATGAGTGCAGGGGGTGTGTCTGAGAGCAGAGTTCTCAGAATAAACATGCCCTTGCAATGTAGAATAGGAGAAAGGGGTAAGAATGAGCGAGACCGCTCACAGGTGTCTGCATATCCCCATCGACAGTTCCCTATGTGTACAACAGCAACAGTATATAAAAATAAAATGAAGAAGCCCATTTGTTTTTTTTTAAATATCTAATTAAAGTTAATGATAGGTGCAATGGTGTGGCCATCGCTTAGCTATAGTTAAAGCAGCTTAAAAGATTGAAGAAGATAATAAGGAAGATATATGCCAATGAAGCAGCATAGTAATGGTGTAGTGGGCAGAGCATTCACCTTACGAGCAGGCATTCCTGGTTCAAGTCCCACTGCAGCACTTGCCAAGGCAAAGCACATTATGATCAATATTCTTGTTGCAAAAGCCACTAAATAACATATTTATGAACTGGAGTACTGCAGGAAATGCACATGTGAAGTGTCACTGTCACAATGAATAAGGCACTAGTAAGCAGGTTTAAGCACAAATAAGCAGATTTAAGCACTAGTAAGCGGGCTTAAGCCCGTTTGCGCAGTGGTAAGCAATGCCCACACTGGCTAAGCAATTCTGAAGCTAACACTGTATAAGCAGATGTAATGGCAAGTTAGCAGTGCTTACCGTCACACAAACCCACGCAAATCTGCTTACAACTGCTTTAAAGTGCCTCAGTCACTCTGTGTCCAACGGCCCATGTTCTTCCCAGAAACAAAATAAAGAGCATCTGCAAGGCTCAAATCCAGAACTGTGTACACGACAGTCACAGCAGTTAACCACTAAGCCATCATAGTAGTACATAAGATTGAAGTTTCAACAAACAAATCCTCACCATAGGAAAATCAAACTGAACATGTGAAAGGAATTTATGTACAGTGTGATGTTGCATAACCTGCTACATAACATAGATATGTGAACTGTAGTACTGCAGTAAGGCCAGATGTGAGGTGTTATTGTAATAAAGTGTTGAAGTCCTCAGGACCCCATACAGTCTACATACACATGAATCACAGATACCACATATATAACATGTAACGAATAATAAATCAATGCCAAAAGGAAAATATAATGCAAATTAAATATTAAGCAATGCTAAGCATAGCACAGCTCAGCTTAGTTGGTGTAAGCAATTTGTAGGCTGGCTAACTCAATCTGTCCAGTGGTATACTCCTTTAAGCAATGCTAACATTTGGTAAGCAGGTGTGACCATAGCTTAGCCTTTTCAAAACTGTCCAAACACAGAAAAGTCCTGGAAATCGGGTGTATTAAAACCCCACATGAGTGAATATTTCCCATAACTGGTTGCAGCTCCCTACTGTAGGCAGAATGGCTGGAGTTGGGGAAGGCACTCGATTTTGAGCACAGCGCTGGGGCATCCAGGAGTCTAGACTAATGGTATGGCTCCTTGTAAAACACCATGAGCAGAGACTACTGCAGGGCCAGTACCAGGGTTCTCAGTATAAAGTGGAGGCCTGGGACAGTCTCACCCATGACCTCACCAGTGCCACTGGTATCCCCAGGACTGGTGAGCAGGTCATTCATCACCATGCTGACCTAAAGAGGTGGAGGGGTGATCTCTTGGAGCAGTGGATACAAGAATCAAGGCAGATGGCCGATGCCCCAGCACTGAGCAATTACTCATTCTACTACGTAGATAATGACTGCCTAGCTTGTGTATACTATGGATAGGAAATGGCTAAATATCACTGTATTTCTCTGACAGCTGCAGATGAGCGGGGTGCAAACCAGCAAGCCCATGCTGCTAGGCTGCAAAGGTTGCATTGTGAGGCAGGTTAGTAATAATCTTGCATGTACTGCCATAACAAATAAATATAACAGTTCTAGAAAGTGTTGTACGAGTTTAAAAATGTATTGTGTATGGGATGTACTGAATAAACTAGATAATATGGCAGGAATACTGTCAGATAGGTTGTGTGTAAATAAAGTGTAATATCTTGTGAATAAAAGTATAACCCCTGGAGTGCTTGTGTACATTCTGCTGCCATATGTTGTAGTGTTGCATTCTATAAATAGTACTGTTGTATTAAGCAGTAATACCCACACTGTTGAACAAAGATAAAATGTGTAGGAAGTTCAGTATAACAATGTTGGAAGTCGCAAGAGGTCAGTCATATTGTACAACTGAGGGAGACTTAGACAGAAAACATTGGAGTGCTTTACACCAGTTCCCTGACAGCACAGTGTACTGTGATGTCAACTGTAATACTTTTACCGCACAGAGCAGGGGGTTGAATCCCGGGAACAGTAGTAAATTGTATGCATAATCATACCCCACAACTCTACAGAGTTTGTGAGAATGTTCAGATAGAAAGTTGTATGCATAATTAGACCCAACAACTGTACAGAAGTTGCTAGAATGTTCAGATAGTAATCTGTAAGCATAATCATAACCATCAACTGTACAGACTGTGACAGAATGTTCCGGTAGTAGGCTCTATGCATAGTCATACCCCTCAACTGTAAGCATAATCATAACCATCAACTGTACAGACTGTGGCAGAATGTTCAGGTAGTAAGCTGTATACATAGTCATACCCCTCAACTGTTCTGATCTGTCTAACATATGCAGATAAATGGCCCAAATCTGCTGCCTGGTAACCTGTTCCCCTGATAAATCAGTGTGATGATCCAAGAAATGTAGGCAGCTTTTGCTGACATATAACTGATAGTCAGACCTGTACATAGCTATGTATATGAAAACAAACCTGTCATTGTAGCATCGCACCCAAAGTGTATGACAGCAATTCTCAAAATATGTCACATTAACACCTGCATCCTGTCAAGCCTTGACCAGAGTGTGTGCAATAACATATTGTTAGGTATGTGTATAACATCAACATGGAATCTGGGAGTTTGTGTAGAATTTGATAGGTAGTGTTAACAATGTTTTCTCAACAGCTATACCAGGTAAGAGGTGTAGATGTAGGTAAAAACAGTTCACTTATATACTTGTCTACAAGCATGGAATCTGGGAGTATGTCTAGAAATTGTTAGGTGGTGTTAATGATATTCTCAACAGCTATAACAGGTAAGAGGTGTAGACTATATGTAAGACACAGTCCACGTATATACTAATCTACAAACATACTATTGTACAAAGTAAGGACATTGGGTAATGTAATAATACATGTAAGGGACAGATCACTGCAGTCACTAAGAAAGTTGTGAAAACTACAGGGATATATTAGTTGTTAATTGTCCTCTCTCTCACCCCCACCATATGTGCAACAAAAACCTAATTATACACCTCAATGGGTACGTGTGCACTCCAAACTTTTGTTGGGACATATGTCGTTTTGGTTTATAAATATTCACAATTGGTTCTATGCATGTGCCATGTTAACATGCTCCCATATCGGTGGCTTATTGCCATCACTGAAACCTGCATGCTGTTGTAATGGCCACTGTTGTCCTATATATGCATGTGTTTTACTCACTCTGCAGCTGTTGTAAATCCGGTGTCTTGGGTTAATTAGAATACCTATGCATGCTGTTATAACTAATTCTGAATGCTTTTGACTATTACTAACTGATATCTTTCTTAAAACTGCAACACCATAGTTCGTATGGGAAGGCTGGTCCCAGCGGACCCACCTGTGCCACCTCAGCTGGTCATGGCACCGTGCACCAGCACGTCTGGGGCCAAGCCTGGGACCTCCTTCTCTGTTGGCCCTGCACCACCTTCAGGTGGAACTGCCACAAAGGATGAGGCTCAGCCCCTCTCCGGAAGCGGGGGTGGAGAGGTACCTGTCACCCACCATCAGGTCTGGGCCATGGTGCATAGTGAGCTTGACAAGGAGATTCGAGACAAGCTATGCCAGCTTGATGGCTGTGTGGCGCAATTAGAGGGTGAGCCTGCCCCTCCTACCCAGCCCCCAGCACAGCCACCTTTGGGGCTGTGAAGGTGCAGTGGTGACTGCCCATGGGTGGGGACCTCATTGCCACTGTTTCCATTTGGAGGCTAATGGGCTTGCGACTTTCAAACTCCCCTTCCCGTTCAAAGTGTTTACCCCCCACATGTGTCATATACCGCCCCCCTGTATGCATCTTGTTTGTCTTGTCTGTTAACCTACCCAATCTACCTCCCCAAATATACCTACTCCCCTTCCTCAACATCCCACTTTCACCTAAAAAAAGGGCAATCTGTTCCAACAAAAAAAAATCTCACCCCATACATAGCTGTCCATTTCACACACGTGTCCACTGGACACATGTTATCAGGTCTAATTGGCATCACAATGAATTATTGTTGTCCTCAACGCCACTCAGGGGTTTTAGTGTCCAAATCTGCCTCCAAATTCAGTGTATATACACAGCTGTTGCTGTAGAAGAAATGGGCAGCTATGGACCTTCCCTACACCCATCCTGCACATCCCTGGCTACTTTCCCTACTGTCTTTCCCTCTTTGTGGCCCTTTTTCACCACTTTCCTATCAACCCCTTTTTCTTTTCTTTTAAAGAAATTAGCGCAGGGGTAAGTGGGAGTAAGCACTTTTAAGCAGCAGTAAGCGGGTTTAAGCCTGTTTGGATGGGGGTAGCACTGCCTACACATGTTAAGCAATATAGAAGCTAACTGAGTTTAAGAAACTGTAACTGGAAGTTAGCAGTGTTTACCTATGATCAGACCCACACAAAACCACTTACAACTGCTCAAAAGTGCTTTAATCACTCTGCATCCAACGGCCTTGTTCTGCCCAGCAACAAAATAAATAGCCTCTGCAAGGATCAAACCTAGGACCCTGAGCACCATAGACAAAGCGATTAACTTCTAAGCCAAGTCAGATATACATAACCTTGATGTTTTCAGAAATATATCAATCAACCCAGTCATTCAACAGTACAGAGAATGTATTCCAACATTTAGATGTATGTGTGTGTGTGTGTGTGTGTGTAAATATATTAATATCTAAACAGATACAACATATCTATATATGTAGATATATCTATCTATATATATATATATATATATATATATATATATATATATATATATATATATATATATATATATATAAATATATATATATATATATATATATATATATATATATATATATATATATATAGGTATATGTGACCATACATTTGTATATAGCAATGGTAGATTAACAAAAACAAATATGTCCACATGCACCCTTAATGGAGTTGAGAGGCCCCAAACAATATACGTCTTGTACAAATAGGCATACCCCCCGCCGCAGCCAAACACGTCCGCTCTGCAATACACTACCAAGTGTTGCAGACCCCATAACCAGGACCTGATATTACATGGGCACAAGATGTTAACAGTACTACATCCCACCTGGATGATGTCAGGCTGGTATTGGTAACATATCATGCAGTACAGTCTGGCTCCCATAGGAAATGTAAAATGTGGAAGCTATCAACATCCCCAGGATATATATACACAGACACATATATGCAGATACAGATACACACACACACACACACACACACACACATATATATATATATATATATATATATATATATATATATATTTACATATATATAGATATACATTTGACTACACATACACACGCAGAGATATGTACAGTAAGATACATATGTAGAAGGTGCACAAGATATGGAACAGCCACTATGCCTACAGTTCACACCTGAACTACTGGACACTGTATGGGCCACCCATACAAATGAAAATCGTTGCTTGCAACATATACCCACAGAGAGGTCATAGGTATAAAAACCACACACAGGTTTTCAGAAATGGAAACCCTTTATTTGTGTACTATTACAGTTCTATATGCCATGTCATATAGCTGTTCAGACACTGACATCCGTAAAAACAGAGTAATGCAACTGTGAAACAGTTATACCAATACAGTAGTCTGGAAAGGTTCATATCTGTTGCTGTCCAGGCCTAGCCCTTCAAATTGTACAATATTAAAGACAGATTGGTCCACAGGATACCAAACAATCAACAGTATGTAATGCAGGTATATAGTTCAGCAGCCTCTATCTACACTCTGTGTGCATACATATCTATTCTGATATATCTACTACTGTTAATATATCTGTAGATATCCATACGTATATGTGCATATGTATCATTATCTGTATATGTGTTGACATATATTGCTCTGTATATGTATATATCTGGGTGTGTATATGTATATCTATGTACATATACATACCCATCCATATATTTCGATATGTATATGTGTAATCATATATATAGATAGCTTGATAATTATATACATAGATTTTCACCATATGTCCTGGACATGGAGTGTAGTCCTATCCCAGCCTCTATAGTCCCAACTTTATAGTGCAAGGGGATGTCAGGTATGTATAGCAGGTATATTAGTAGACTATTGCTACTGTAAGTGGGATTGTCTTCACAGACATGTTGTGTGTGGGAGATCACATCTGCTTTTCACATGTGTGCCATTGGCTACTGATAGACATCCTAAGGACATCATAGTAAAGTACCGCTGCTACCACGTAATGCCCCTGTGGACTGCAGCAGAGATATTGGCCAATATATGTGGATATTCTGACATACTCTGTACAGTTCAGAGGTATACACAGAACCTCTTAGTGCAAAACATGTGGACCATACCTGGCAATATGGATGTTAACAGCCATGTAGATGGGTATAACACATAACGACTGGTATACATATGCCACCATAGGGTATGCATTCACACACCCCTGTCTGGTCTGACACATACTAACCACTGGTACAGGGGTGCCATGGCCACATACAACCCAGCAGATATTGACATACATCTGTACAGCATCCCACTGCTCTGTCTGTCATACATGACTGTTAAGGGAGGCCCGTCAGCGTACATCTGGCAAGTATCTGCACATGACATCTCACTGGGTAAGTACACTAAGCTGCTAGGCATGTAACAATGCACTGTGCAGGCTATAGGCAGACTGGTTCAACACTAGCCTACATCTCCTATGGGGGGATGCACATGTACATGCATATATAGCAGGCTCTACAGGCATGTCACAGCACAGGGTAAGATACACCTGTGTGACAGTGCCTAACCACAACCAATGTGAACACAGCCACAGCCACATATGGTAAGCTAGCATAATATTACAGTATATAGACTATCTGTTCAACACCATCCTCATATGTGCCACTCACAGACTAACCCTACATATACTGGGCTGCTACACAGTTTGGTCTGCTGGCTGTCTGTGGTATGGGACATGTGTGTGTGTATGGCCCTACAAACATGTAAGCCAATATGGTAACATACAGTGGAGCAGCATGTAACATCAGATAGGATGGGACCTAGAACGATGACATCTACCACAGTCTGTACACAGGCTAAAGTACATATTAACAATACACACACTGTCGACATTCACCATAAGTACACAGACCTCAGTACTGTATAAACAACCACAGAATGTCCAAGTTATGTCATCATATATAACCCCTACTGTATATAACATGTGTAGCAGTCTGATATCTCAATGGCTTGTTATCAGATTTGATGACACTAATGATGGTGTACAACACATATGCACCTCTTAATGCACGACATATGTACAAGGGTTTGGCAGAGTTGTGGCTGGAAGGACATACACAGGGCCAATATTGACATGTTGCTGTGATAACCTCATACATTTACTGTTGAAACAGGGTTTGTTGCAACATATGTCCAATGAGGGATATGAAGTCAGTAGCTGTCATGGCTTTTGCCATCTACAGACTGCAATCCTCACACTACATTCTGCAGTTCAACCTTCTGCAGTTCACAGATATATGCTCTGTGGGTAACACATGAAACCAAAGGCACAAAACGCTGCCCAATCTGCAGATGACCCTACAGATGGGGATTCCTCATAAACATAGAACTGACATGGCAGGCATTAAAACATGCAGGACAGCCATATCTACACACACATTGTTAAACCAACATTACTCCAAATGCAGTATCGCAGCACGTACAGTCTGTAGTCAGGTCAGGCACATCCCCCTCCTGTGTGTTACCATGTTTCCACAGTGTATGTTGTTAGAGGTAAATTCCCAGTCCATCTGAGATGCTGTTTGCCAAACAACAGATATAGTTCCTGCTCACAGTGAATGAAAAGGGCCAACACCAAAATGATGTTCCTAGATATTGGAGTGTGTTTCTATGAAATTGGCTATGGGAATGTTACCACAGCTGTTCCAAATGCAATCAGCTAGGGATGACTATTGTGTGTGGCCAATGCTGTGCATCGCTTGCCATATATGTGTTCCTTAGTCCATGACATGGGTAGTGTCTGGGATGTGCACACCTCCCACATGCATGTACAGTGACATGTGGAACTGTACCTGGGGTGTCTGGCCCATTTTGTGTACACAGATTATCATCAGATGTGCCAGTCTTGGCCACCTGAGCTGGAACTGGTAATGAAAAGCAGGTTTACCCTGTGCCTACATCGATAGCATGCTAACAGCATTTCCTGGTGTCAGTGGCATCTGTCCATCCATGGCATGTTTTCAGGCATGGTATGTCCTTTGTGGGTCACATGTGATGGCACCACAGGTGTTGCAGGTGTCCAGTGGGGAACATAGGGAAGGTGCACTGTCTGCATGTATGTGCCTTTTGGACAGATGGACAAGGTACCATCCCCTCTGTAGCCCACTGCAATCACTCCAAAGTTACTATCAGTGGCCAAAATGCAGTGTACTGCCCACATATTGGCTGTTGCCTAGGCATGTGTGTGTGTGTATGGGACATGGGTTGAGAGTGTGCTCTGGGTAATACTGGGGTTGCTAACTGTGACTGGTTGGCCTTTATGTCACATATGGGTATAGATTTGCACCCCAGCCTCTTGGCTATTTCACATCTGTTATCTCTGTATGGTGAACATTGTGATATATACTAGGGTCACCATAGGCCCAGGTGGCACACACTCACACCCACCTCCACACAATATACGAGTTACTAACACATACACACACCTGTCATGTCTGGGAGGAGAACCCCAACCTAACTAGTTTATTACACTACAGCACTACACAGTTATAGTACGTGCCATGGAGATTACTGGAGTACTTTTTCCCCAAAGGTGTATATCACATTGGATGACATCAGCAGGATTGGCAAAGTAGGACATTCGAATTGTAGGCAGTGTGGCTAGGCTAAAATGCATTGCTCCCTACACAGAAAGTGACACACACTCAAAACATCCACAACTGACATGTGTGGGTATAGAACCCCTAACAGAGGACTATGTCACACTACATCCTGGAGCTGTTATGGGACACACCATGGGGATTACTAGCAAACTCCTTCCCCAAAGGTGTATTCCATAATGAACGACATCAGCAGGATTGCCAAAGTAGGGCATTTGAAATGTACTGAGTGTGACTAGCCTAAAATGCATTGCTCCCTACACAGACATTGAAATGCACACAAAACATCCAGAACTGCCATGGGTGGGAATAGACCCTACCAGAGTTCTATATCACACTACAGCAGTACGCAGTTACAGGCCATGCTACAACCTTCCCAGAGGTGTATTTCTAGGTGGATGACATCAGCAGCCTTGCTAAAGTTCAGCATTTGAATTGTAGGGAGCGTGACTACCCTAAAAAGCATTGCTGTCTACCCAGACACACACACAAATTTGCCAAGTCTGGGATTAGAAAAGCTACCTAACTAATATATCACACTACAGCAGTACACAGTTACAGGATGTGCTATGGAGATTCCTGGGCTACAGCCTTCTCAGAAGTGTATTTCTAGGTGGATGACATCAGCAGCCTTACCAAAGTAGAGCATTTGAATTGTAGGGAGTGTGACTACCCTAAAAAACATTGATCTCTATACAGACAGAAAGACACACACAAAGATGCCAAGGCTGGGGTTAGAACTCCTACCTAACTAGTTTATTACACTACAGCAGTATGCAGTTATGGGACACACCACAGAGATTACTGAAACACAACCTTCCCAGGGATGTATTTCTAGGTGGATGACATCATCAGCCTTACCAGAGTAGAACATTTCAATTCTAGGGAGTGTGGCTATCCTAAGAAACATTGCTCTCTACACAGAGTTAGATAGACACACACACAAAAACACACGGTTACTAAGGCTGGGGTTACAACTCCTACCTAACTAGTTTATTACACTACTGCAGTACACAGTTATAGCACATGCCACAGAGATTACTGGGATACAACTTTCCCAGGATGGTTGACATCAGCAGCCTTACCAAAGTAGAGCGTTTCAATTGTAGGGCGTATGACTATCCTGAAAAACATTGCTCTCTACACAGACAGAGTCAAACAGA
The DNA here is from genome assembly GCF_019279795.1 of Protopterus annectens. Classification (NCBI taxonomy): domain Eukaryota; kingdom Metazoa; phylum Chordata; order Ceratodontiformes; family Protopteridae; genus Protopterus; species Protopterus annectens. Next base: position 1,063,477,564 of record NC_056731.1, on the reverse strand, counting down.
CACACACAGGCAAATACACACACACACACACACACACACACACACACACACACACACACACACACACACACACACACACACACACACACACAGTTGCCATGGCTGGGGTTAGTACTCCTATCTAACTAGTTTATCACACTACAGCAGTACGCAGTTACAGGACATGCCATGGAGATTACTGGGATGCGACTCTCCCAAAGGTGTATTTCACAGTTGATGACCTCAGCAGGCTTGTCATAGTGGAGCTATGAGGAGGGCAGTGTGTGTGCATCGGCCATAATTCATTCATCTAAGAGTTGACATGCCACATTCGGGCACAACCTGGGTCATATTTCACAGGTACGATTATACAGCTGCTAGATGACTACTCCCTCGAACAGTCATGTTGCACAGCTGGCACGTGCACCACATACTCTGTAATGCTGACAGATATCAGTGGCTAGTATCTGCAGTGAGTGACATCTGACCCTCTTGTGGTTGTGGCCCTTTGGCTGTGTGCTGGGTGGGACAAGCCTGGATGGCTCCTTGTCACAGTCACCCTCTTCCACACATCTATGCATGTTTACCTTTGGCTTATTATAGTGTGTTGTCCTTACATATATGCCTGTACTAATATCCACTATGTGTGCAAAGCATGAGTGGTACATACTGAGGAGTGTCTGCACTGACATCTGCAGCTGCCAGATATGTTTGATCCACTGGTGTTTGTAGAAATAGGTTCATAGGTTCATAGGTAGGTACTAGCCTATCTGCCCAAAGGCATTTATAAGCCTAGGCGGAAGGTGTTGGCTTTCGCCACCCCCTTAGATTAGTTCCCTGTGCCTCTGTCCAGCAGAGCCATTGAAGTGATCCCTGGGGTAAACTTTCTGTTTCCCATTGACTCATCAAAGTTTCTCTTGAAGAAGGTTAGTGAGGAGCTCTGCCTAATGTAGATTGGAATCTTGTTTCAGAGCATGGGAAGTCTCTGGGACAGGAATCTATCCCTCCAGCACGTCCTATTTATTGTTGTGGTGAGGTTTAGATCCCTGGAGTGTGTGGCTTGAGGGGGTATGGTTTTCTTTAGGTGGCGCATGTCCATCAATTCTGGGTTGGACATGGGCTTGTATGTCAGACAGAGATCACCTCTGAGTAGGTGGTATGCAACTGAGTACAGCTGGAGTTTCTTTAGTCGAGCTGCATAGGGCATCTGCTTGAGGCCAGTGATCCTCTTGGTGAAGTACTTCTGTGGCCTTTCCTGTTTTTGCAGGTGTCTTGTAAGGTACATCCCAAATGGGCATTGTACTCTATGATGGGTCTGATGAGTGATGCATAGCAGGGCCCAATTAACTCTTTTGACCTGGATGCAAACCCTTTTGTGATTAGGTGGACCACATAGAATGTTTTCTAACCACTTTGGCAATGTGATTATCAAAGGAGAGGTTACTATCTGCTTGGGTCCCCAGATTCCTTATTATGTCTTCTCTATTTAGGGGGCAACCACCTATGTGGTAGTTTGTGGGTACTTTGTTTTTTCCAAAGGGGATGACTATGCACTTTTTGGCATTTAGCTTGAGGCCATGGTTTTGACACCAGGTATCTGTCTCAGTGAGACCCTCTTGGAGGATGTCTGTGTCAGCCGGAGAGTTAATTTTAGCCCCTAGTTTGCAGTCATCTGCGAACTTGGTCAGCCATAGTCCTCCTGTGCTTGTCTGTACCTCTCAGAAGTATATGCCGAACAGGAGGGGTTCCAGGACTGAGCTCTGGGGAACGCCACTTGTAACGGATTTAGAGTCAGACCTAGCTCCCGCAACTCTTACCATGTGGGTTCTGTCCGTGAGCTAGTTGGCAACCCATCTCATGACGTAGGGGTTTATGTTCAGGCTGGTGAGCTTGTCTATAATACCTGAGTGAGGAATGGTGTCAAAGGCCTCCTTTGCAAGCTCTAGATAGGCTGAGTGGACCACCTTTCCTTCATCTATAGACTTGGTAACTGTCTCAAAGAAGTTCACTAGGTTTAGGAGGCATGATCTGCCCTTAACAAAGCCGAACTGGGTAGGGTCCAGTGTTTGGAGGTTTCCAATGTTTCTGTTAATGAGATGCATGATGATGCATTCCATAGCTTTGCAGACCAAACTAGTCAGGCTTATAGGGTGATAGTTCCCAGCCTTCACATGGCCTTTACATGGCCTTCAAGTGTGTTTGCATGCCCAGTATGACCTTTCAATATGTTGTTGATTTATTTATTTATTTATTTATTGCAGTTGATTTACCAGGATAGTCCATTGGGCCTTAAAGAACCTGTTTTCAATGGAGTCCTGGGGAGAAAAGCTCCAAAACAAAATAAACATTCAACATTAGACAGTGACAATCTAGGTACATAGAGTATTAATACTATGTAGGCACAATGAAAGTAAAAACTAATCCAATATAGAATAGCAGTCATAACAGCTAATACATTGAGAAGTAACATGATAGTAATACAACAATTGTAGACTTTAGTACAGTTTAGAGAACAAACATAGTAGCTAAAAAAATAGAATATGGTATTGAAAGATATTAAGTTGAGTTAGTTATGTGGGGTGGGAGCAAAAGCATTCCCACTGTGATGTTAGATGCAAGAAAAGAGACTTTTTGAAGGTAGAGTGGTTAGAGGTGGTACGGATGAGTGGAGGTAGGGAGTTCCAGAGGCATGCGAGGCTGAAGGAAAGAAGGTTTTTGCCTGGGGGATGAGTAGGTTTGTGCACTTCCAGTAGATTTTGATTATTTGACCTTAGAACTCTGTTAGGTAGGTGCATTTTAAAGGCATTGATGACTGACATTGCCTTCATTTCTCTAAGTGTGTGGGCATGCCCAGTATGGCCGTCTGTATTGAATGTGTGGATCAAGTCCAGGGAGTTTGTACTGCAGTGCTAACCTTTGTGTTGTACACCTACAGGTAGCATGCTGTCTCTGCAGAGTATCCGTCAGTCATTTGGCATGGACTGTTACTACATTTCTGCATAGAATGGGGGCACACCTGACTATTTCTACATTTCTACACAGGATTGTGGGGGGACACACACCTGACTGTTACTATATTTCTACATAGGATGGGGGGCATACCTGACATTTCTACACAGGATGGTGGGCACACCTGACTGTTACTACATTTCTTTGTAGGATGGGGGCACACCTCACTATTTCTACATTTCTACACAGGATTGGGGGGGCACAGCTGATTACCACTACATTTCTATGTCGGATGAGGGGGGCACACCTGACACTTGTACACATTTGCTAGGACTGTACTTGTATGTCGGGTACTCCATTTCAGTCTGTAGTCTTACCTATTGTGCTGACTAGAGGCATACCAGTGTACTACAAATCTTAGCTTTTAATTACTTACATATTAGTTTCTGACTTCCTACCCTTCAGAACTGACATCCCACTACCTGACCTGCTGTAGTCTGTCTGTGTAGGCCTGGGGGCGAGGTTACCCATAGGCCTCATTCAGAAGCCATAGCATAGCCTTTGTTTATGTTTGTCTACACCTGTCCTGCTGGCTGTGACTATTGTTGGGTATGTGACTGTTAAATAAATTTGTTAGAGTCAGACTGTAAAAATCATTGAGTTATTCAAAAACAATGTCAATCAATAACAAACAATAATGCAGGAGAACTCAGGCATCTATAACTCTAATACTCTAATGTACATTAGGAGGCAAAAAACCATACACAAAGTTGTATAGAATTTTGACTGCTTTATTGACAGAAGACACCATTTTTATATATGTCATTATCAGTTTTGCCCACCTCACTGGCGTGGTCAGTGACAGGGTCTTTACATCATAGTAACTCATAAAAAAGTGCTGACATTGTGTTTTCAAAAGTCTTTTTCCCATGAGAATGTTACAGCCTTGCAAGCACCTGGTCAGTCACGATGACCTCCTGAGGATGTAGCCAATTCAAGGCTCTCAGATTAGTTCGAATACAATAGATGTATGTCTTCTTTAATGCCTCTCTTTGTCTTTCTGGTTCTATCAGAGATAGTGCTATTCTCCTGGTGGAAGCAGGAAAGAAGATACACATAACAGATTTATTATTTTCTAACTTTGCAAAATAATCTTTACTTGAAAGACATGAGCCAGGCTCTGCTTGCCAAGGTCAAATTTCTGATTACACTGCAGCTTGTGCTTCAAGCAATAATATGCAGGTTTATTTCTACTATTATTCTAGTAAGACAGAATTAAATGCATTATATACTACTTTTCAAACTTTGTTCTCTATTATGGATTTAAGTACATTTATTCCTAACTAAAGCACACATTTCTCTATATATTTGACCACACAACTTATATGTGTTTGAATGTTTAAATACACATTTTCCCAAGCAGCATACATTGTAAATGTATTTTCTAAGCAGCATACATTGTAAATATATTTTCTAAGCAGCATGTATAGATTTTTCTAACATTCTCCCTCCTGTTAATGCATTTTATTCTATTTGGAACATAAACAATATTATTTCATTCCTCAGCCTTTTCCTTTCAAGGACTTTCAGTTAAGTTAGTCATTGGTTTTATATTTCAGAAAAAGCATCATTTGAAATTAATCTTTTAATTTCAACACTTTGGTAAAAGTTTCAGTAGCAGATATATCAACAAATTTTTGATTAATCTTTTCATGCAGGAATTTCACAGTAAACACATGTTCCTATTAGGAGTATACCCACACAAATAGCAATTAAATGTTTAATAGGATGGAACCCCACCCCAAACAGATTCTGGAAAAAGTCCATCAGTGGGTTTGGGCCTGGTTTAGTCATTGCTGATACTTGCTGAATTACCTCTAGGTGGTCATTGATTTCATGTTGGTTGTCTGGAATGTGCACAGCATTTTTCTTCGTGTACCACCTCTTGCCGCTAGGGTGAAGTAAAGAGCCATTGATTTTGTAGCACAACAGTTTTATTGCATTCAGTTCATTAGTCACCAATTCTAGGGTGGAAAAGTTGCATTGCTCATGACTTTTGACAGCTTCCTCAGCTCCCAGATCGATTTGACTGCTCCATAGGCTGGTGGTATTCCTGCCCTGGATATAACACTGTTGCCCAAGTTCATATGAGTCAATTTACTTTTGTCTTTCACTGAATTATGGCCTTTTCAACCAGCTTCGATTTTACCAACTGGATTCACAGGTTTTTTTTTTCACTGGACCTTCAGATTCTCGAGCTGTTTTCCTTTTTACCCAAAGGTAATTCTGCAGTATGTCTTATTGCTAAAACCAGATAACCCAAAAACAACTGCGGACCAATTCTCAGGTAACCATTTATATGCCTTTTTCCCACAAATAAAATCATTACTTTGGTACTGATACGTGTTATCCCTGCATGAAACATTTTTCTATTCTTAATAGACAATTGCTTAGTTAAGACTGGATTGTCACATACTGCATTTAATGTAGTTTTCATTGAACTCAGATATGAATCATGGTTAGTATTACAAACAGTACCCCACTTTTGACTTTAATGTAACATTTATAAGACATTGTTATATTACCATTACTCCAGCCCACCTGGAGGGTATTACTTTGTAGAGACATACAACTCCTTTTGTGTGAACAGGTATAAATAAAGCAATTTTGTCCTGTGATCTCACAGTTTCTGTATAAAAAAACTTTCCAAAGTCTCATTTTATCCCCAGAGGGACAGAGGACCTTAAAGTCTATTATATGTTGTTGGTATAGCTGTACAAACTCAGCAATTTGAAATGTGCATAGTTTCTGTATACACTTGCTTCATGGCCAGGTACGTGTTAAAGTTTGGATGCCAGTCTATAAACAGTTCATCACGTCTTTTCACTTTCACTTGTGTGGTTGAGTGCAGGAAAAACCGCAATAAGAGAAAAATTGTCACACTTATAGTTACCAAATCCACAGTAACAATAATTATGCTATAGTTCTTGGGTTGCTCTGCTTTTTTCTTTTCTTTACTCTTGGCCATTTTGCCCTTGTGTATCAGTCACAAAGTTTTTATTCAGCTGAAAGTTCTTTTGTCCGAAAAAGAGTTAAACTGCAAAACAGATTTATTTATAACAGTTTCTTTATATAATTAGCTAGTGAACCGTCAGCCTCCAGCTCTGCAGGCATGAGGGCTTTTACTGAGGCACATAATATGCCCTTCCAAATACTACTTTAAAGGGGATCAAACCCTTTACATTTGTTACTGTTTTCATGCTCAGCAATGCTAGAGGTAAACAGCAAATCCAATTCTTCTGAGTCTCACTCATTAACTTTCTTAACTTGTTTTTTTTTAAAATCCGATTGTACCTCTCCACCAGTCCTGCTGACTGTGGGTGGTAAGCACAGTGATTCCTTAAGGAAAACCCAAAAATCTCCCAAGTTGTTGAATTGTCTGATTGACAAAATATGTCCCATTGCCACTATAGATTCTTTCCGGTATGCCAAATCTAGGAATTATTTCCTTTACTAGGGCCTTTGCCACTGTTGCTGCATTATTCCTGGTTGGAAAAGCTTCTACCCATTTTGAAAACATATCTATGATCACTAAACAGTATTTCTTTCCTTCACATTTATTCAACTCTATGAAGTCCATACAAATAGTATGGAATGGATATGGTGGTGTAGGGAAACTCCTTGCTTGTTTTAAATGCTCCTTGTGCATGGTGCTTGTTACAAGTATGACAAGCTGCACAAAATTTTATTGTATAATTTATGTATCCATATGTTTGGAATATTTTATTTACTAACTGTACCATCCCCTGTTGAGACATGGCTCTGCCCATGGCTCAACAAAGCTATATCTAAATAAATTAGACGGTAATATTGTTGTTTTTTTCCCTTTGGAAATGTACAGTCCATTTTCAAAAATTGCACCTTGTTTTACCCAGTTTTGTTTTTTTGCTTTTGTAGTAAGCATTTGCATTGTTTTAACATGTCTAAATCTAAAATCTCAAAGGGCTGTAATTTTCATTAAAAATAAAGTTTCTGAGTCTGAGGCTGCTTGCTTTGCAGCTGCATCAGCTCGTGCATTACCTTTTGAAATCTTATCCTATTGTTTTGTATGAGCTACACATTTACAAATAGCTACTTTGGTAGGCAACTGAATAGATTCTAATAGCTCCAAAATAAATTAAGCATGATTAATAGGTTTTTCACTGGATGTAATCATCCTCTATTTTCTTTATTATTGTGCAAACACATGCACTGTAGAAAAGCATACTGATTATCAGTATATATGTTTACTTTTTGCCTTTTACTAAAATACATGCTCCTGTCAAAATTACCAGTTCTGCTGCTTGAGCATACAAGTTGTGTGGCAAAGTTTGTGCTTCTAAATTTTTAGTGTCTGTAACTACTGCATACCCCACCAGATTTTTCCCTGTAGGACCCCTTCTGCATGAGCCATTCACGTAATATGTCACCTCAGCATTATCCAAGGGCATATCTGTAAGATCTTGTCTAGGTAAAGCTAACTGTTTATATGAGGTTGACTCAGCAGTATGGTCATACATGAAAGATGTCTAGCAGGAGAAAGGTATGCAACTTTTCCTTGTGGCAGAATTATTGCAACTGCATGAGGCATTCTCAATGTGAGAGGGTGGAATAACACCACTGAGGCTGAAGCCTGTACTGCCATTGCTGCTGCAACTACTGCTTGTACACAGTGAGGCAAAGATTGCACCACTGGGTCTAACTGTGATGAATAGTAAGCTATGGGGCATTGCTTATCCCCATGTTGTTGCTTTAATACTGATGTCATGTACCATTGCTTACAATCTATGGTCTAAAAAAACGTTTGTGATAACTTGGAAGTCTTAAAACTAATGAAGAAGCTATTAACTGCTTCAACCTGCAGAAAGCCATTTCTGCTTTTGTTTTCCATTGTAAAATAATTTGGTACCCAGTTCCAACAAAAATTAGTTGTACCTAAGAAAAGACATCATTTCTTTTTTAGTTGTTGGTTTGGGTGCTTGCAAAATTGCTGTTTTTTCCCTTTTTTCTTTCCCCTTATCTAGTATTTTATCTTTATTGAATATCACATATCCCAGGTATTTAACCTGTGTTTTTTTTCCCAAAGTTGTAACTTACTTTTGTTTACTTTGTGTCCTTGTATTAATAAAAATTTTAACAATGCTACTGTATTCACCCTGCACTGCTGCTGGGTGCTGTTAGCAAGATGTCATTTACATAAAGTAAAATTTGACTACTTTCTGGTGGGGTAGACCCTGCCAGGTTGCTAGCCATTTTTTGTGCAAATATTATTGGGCTCTCACAATATCCCTGTGGTAGTCAGTATATGTATACCTTTTACCCTGAAATGTAAATGCAAACCAATATTGACTATCAGGATGTATAGGTATTGAAAAGAAAGCATTGCTTATATCTACCACAGTAAAATACTTCTGTTGTGGCTTTAAATCATTTAACAAGGTATGTGGGTCTGGCACCGTGGGTGCTTTAGGTATTACTGCATTATTTACAACTTATAAATCTTGTACCATCTCCCATTCCCGTTTGCTTTTTTTAACAGGAAATAGGGGTGTATCACATGGTGAATCAGGAGATTCTACCAGTACTCCTTTTTTGAGTAATGCTGCTTATTATAGGCTTAATTTTACTTTTGCATTCTTTTCCAAAATGTATTGTTTTTCTGTGGTCTAAAAGCTGACTTTGGGGTAATTGTAACTGGTCCTGCTGCTTGAATAAGCCCTACATTTAACTTGCCTGTTGACCACAGAGTTGTTGGAATTTTACACAAGGCCTTTTCTTTTCTTTTAATAAAATGCTAATCAGCTGTCCTTACTAGATTGCAAGTGTACAGCTGTATGTGTCTGTGTCAACCAATTCAGTTTTGTTTTATATTCCTTGTCCTGACATTTTTAAATCAGTCTGTTTTCCCATTTTGTTACCTTTTTTCTAAGTCTGCCCATTTAACACTTTTGTTTTTGTCAAGCTGACATGTGGCAGTCTATTGGACTTATACAATCTCATGAACTCCTGAGGTAATGAACAGCTTACTACACTGTTTCCCTCAGTATCCCAGCATAAAGTTTGTAATATTAATTTGTCAGCAGGATTTTTACTTATATTTTTATTAGGTCCTGGTGTGCTACAGTAGTATGGAGTACAATGTAACAAGTGCTGCTGATCTGTGTCAAGGGAGGGTACCTTACTGATAGCTACGTTTATCAGTTCTTTGGTTACTGCCCTGGACCAATCATAACTAGGTCCTGGCTGTACCAATAATAGGCTTCACCCTCTGATCACACCACAAGAGCATTCATTTGTCTTTGTGCTTCCATACCCTGCATGGTAGGAACTACTGCTATGCCAAATATCTGCACAAGGTCTTTTCCCAGTAAGTTTACTGGATATTTTTGCAGAAACTACAATTTTACTTTTCTGAGTCATACCTGAAACAGGGTCAGTTATTGCTATATTATGGGAAAGTGGTTCCCTGTATAGCTGTCCATTTGCTGCTTTTACTAATATATAATCAGGTGATTTAGAATGTTTTGGTAACTTGGAGGGTGTATCAAAGTCCGTGACGCTCCTGAGTCACACAGGAATTTGACCTTTCTTCCCTCCACCAGAAGTGTTACTTCTGGTTTTGTATTGCTAGGTAGAGCTTCAGGCTCAACAATGCTAAATCTAAAATTTTATTTTCATTTTTATTCTCTACATCTGTTTGTACTTCCTCTATTCCCTCTACTACATTCACATTTTCTTTTGTTTATTAACCTTTCCTGATGATTTTTGGTTATTATCACTATCATATAGTCAGTCCACATCTCCTTTATCTTCTGTCATTGCTTTCTTATTTTGTTTATAGTCCCTAGCTAGATGCCCTTTTACCTGACTGTAATACAAATACTTCAGCTCCGTCTTCAGCAGTGAAGACTTGTGCCTTTTTTCTTTTACTATTAAGGTGTCTTTCAGTACGTCTAGCATACTCAAGTAAGGCTTGCAGCCTACTTGTTCAGTGATTTATCATATGCCTTGTAATAAAACTACTAACAGAGGCAATGCAACCTTTTAAAATGTATATTTTTTTTTAATTGCTGTTTTAAGCATTTTAATAATCTAGCATAATATCCATCTACTGTCTCATTTCCCTGTTGTATGCATTAATTAATGCAAGTCCAGTCTGTTCTAAGTTTTCATTTTTCAGAGATTCTGTCTGTTAGACCTTTCACTCTGTTGTCTAAAATGTTTCAGAATTTTTAAGCTTCTGTTTTTCTTTTTACAATTTGCTTCCTCAATCCACCTATGTGCTTGAGGTATGCCTAGTTGGTGCTGTTTTTCTTTTGCCTGACGCCCTGCATCAGATTAAAGCTTGTTTAAGGAGTTTAACTAGTGAAAGTTTATCTAGTTTACTATCAAATTTATAGTTGTTAACACATTTTGCAAAATATCTCACATTATCTGCTTACTGCAATTGCATATGCTTTAATTTATCCGTTAGGGGCGGATCTCGTGATTTCTTAGTGCACTGATTTCCCATGTCTTAAAAGACTGTTACGTAACCCTTCTCTTGTACCACGTGGTATCTTATTTCCCCATATCCACAGTAGTGTCTAGAATGACTGTTTACTTTGCTTTGTTATTCCCTGATCTATGACTCAAGATACAATACTTCGACTCTCTCTCTCCCTGCTATCACAAACCTTAGCAATAGCACAGTGTAACCTGGTCCCTGATCTAAAACAAAGACAAAGAGGGAAATTCTTCTTACCTGAGCCTCCTGCTCTTATTGTTCTTCCTTGGGGCCCAGTCTTCCGCTTTTCAGCCACAGATCAGAAAGTGGACAGCCTCTTTACACACAACAATTCAGTCGGAGGTCTTTTCACTTTAAGAAGAACCATTCTTTTCGCAGCTTCTCCTGCAGATTTATTAGCACTCATGCACTCTGTGACCTGCAGCTTACCAAGGGAATTCGCACGATTAGGACCAAAATGTTAAATAAATTTGTTAGAGTCAGACTGTAAAATCATTGAGTTATTCAAAAACAATGTCAATCAATAACAAACAATAATGCAGGAGAACTCAGGCATCTATAACTCTAATACTCTAATGTACATTAGGAGGCAAAAAACCATACACAAAGTTGTATAGAATTTTGACTGCTTTATTGACAGAAGACACCATTTTTATATATGTCATTATCAGTTTTGCCCACCTCACTGGCGTGGTCAGTGACAGGGTCTTTACATCATAGTAACTCATAAAAAAGTGCTGACATTGTGTTTTTCAAAAAGTCTTTTTTCCCATGATAATGTTACAGCCTTGCAAGCACCTGGTCAGTCACGATGACCTCCTGAGGATGTAGCCAATTCAAGGCTCTCAGATTAGTTCGAATACAATAGATGTATGTCTTCTTTAATGCCTCTCTTTGTCTTTCTGGTTCCCCAGCTGCGCACTATCAGAGATAGTGCGCACAAGGCTATTCTCCTGGTGGAAGCAGGAAAGAAGATACACATGCGAACAGATTTATTATTTTCTAACTTTGCAAAATAATCTTTACTTGAAAGACATGAGCCAGGCTCTGCTTGCGCTGCCAAGGTCAAATTTCTGATTACACTGCAGCTTGTGCTTCAAGCAATAATATGCAGGTTTATTTCTACTATTATTCTAGTAAGACAGAATTAAATGCATTATATACTACTTTTCAAACTTTGTTCTCTATTATGGATTTAAGTACATTTATTCCTAACTAAAGCACACATTTCTCTATATATTTGACCACACAACTTATATGTGTTTGAATGTTTAAATACACATTTTCCCAAGCAGCATACATTGTAAATGTATTTTCTAAGCAGCATACATTGTAAATATATTTTCTAAGCAGCATGTATAGATTTTTCTAACAGTGACCACCCCCCTGACTGGCATGTGTGAGTCACTTACCTTGTGGGTGTCCCACTATTGAGGGTGGTACTGCAGGGCCACCTATGTTGGATGCACGTAGTACACTCCCTACACATGGTTAGACACAGGCAGTGTAATGTTTGGCATTCCTTTTACTGTATGTGAGAGTCAGAGAAAGGTGTTATTCCCTGGGTCCCTCCTCTTTCAGTGTATGTCCTATGTGTTGCCTCTTTGCCAAGGCCAGGGCATACTGGGCACACCTCCTTCTGCCTAGTGGGGCAGGCTCAGGTTGTTCCTCCTCCGAGTCACTCTGTGCCTGTGCAGGCCTTGGCAGTGGTGGGGGGCTGTGTGGCCCTACCCCATGCTGTTCCTGCTGCAGCTGTTTCTGCAGGATCATATTGTGTAGCATGGCACATACAAGGACAATATGGACTCATGTAGCTGGTGAGTACTGCAAGGCTCCACCGGATGTGTCCAGGCACCGGAACCATGAATTGAGCATCCCAAACACATGCTCTGCTATAATTATTGTCTGTGTGTGTGCCTCATTATGGAGTTCTTGCTCGGGTGTGTGTGCATTTCTGATGGGTGTCATCAACCATGGCTCCAGTGTGTATCCAGCATCCCCCACTAGGTGACCGTCAGGGATGTCCCCATTGGGAAATCTCTGGTACTGCTGCATCAGATGCCAGATGTGGGAATCATGATAGCTTCCAGGGCAGCCAGCACACACATTCATTATTATGCCCTGGGCTTCGCACACGACCTGGCAGTTGATGGAGGGGAAGCCATTGTGGTTGATGTAGACCCTACCTTGCTCACCGGGTGGTGCTTTGATGCATATGTGCATGCAGTTTATAGCACCCACTACCTCAGGGTACTCTGCTATTTGGTGGAACTATTGCATATTGCTAGCCAATGCCTCACGGGTGTTGGGGAAATATATGTGCTCACAGACATGTGCTCACATGGCATCCAGGAACTGGTGGAGTACCCTGGATTCTGATGCCTGTGAAATCCCCATCATATCCCCAGTTGACCTTTGGAAGGTACCTGTAGCTAGCATTCTTAGGCTTACACATACCTTGGTATCCACTGGGATGGGATCCCCTTTGTTAGTTTTATGTGTCAGGCGTGATCGGCACAGATCAACAATTTGCTGTAGGAGGTCCCTGTCCACCATATAGCGCTCCACTGTCTCCAGCTCATGTAGCCCCTTGTAGGTTACCCTGGGTCTGTGCACTCTTCTCCGTCTCCTCTCTGTGTGTTGATGGACAGCATTCACATCTTCACCACCCTCAGCCTCTTCCACAAGTTGCTGTATGATAGCTATTGCAGCCCCTATCATTTTGCTGTTGTGAGTGTTAAAAGTTCCCCACTTGTTTACACCAGTGGTGTAGAGTGTGGGAAAAACCAGAGGGGAAGGTGTTTGCATAGTTTATATTAGTGTTCTGGGCTGGGCTGGTCTGCTGCCTGTGCAATTGGCTGATTCTGATACATTTCACCTGCCAGCTAGGCCAGTTCTCCTTGATTACCTTCCTAGTGCTGTTTTTCCTTCCCATTGCCTTCCTGTTTATGCCCGTGTGCGCACCGTGCAAACAGAGTGCTCGAATTTGCCCACTGCTGCTATTTCCTGGTTTAACTTATTTTTTGTTCCTGTAAAACTCGATGCGCAGCACACACACCCGCATAGGCTTTATAAAGAGTGCTAGGCAGGTTTACACACATCCCCTAGCTTAGCTGTGCTAAGCTAGGAGCAAACCCGAGCCACAGGGCGTCAGTCCACTTACTTAGCCTGACACACACACCCATGATGTCAGCTAACTCCTAAGCTTGCACCAAGCTATTCCTACTCTTACACTGTTGGGACCTGACTCACATGCTGGGGAAAACTGGGATTCACTGTCCTTCCCCTCATTTGCATAGGATTGCCTGCTAATGCATAGTTACATGTCTCACACTGAGCCTCCCCCCTTAGCAACCACTACTCACTGGCTAGGTTGTCTTTTGCCTGCCATTGACTTGCATGGCAGAATAGTGATTTTAGTTAGACTGCTTATTTTAGGTTTATTTTATTATTTCCCCCTGATCCCGTTTGCGCGCCGCTGTTCTACGCTTAAACAGCCAAGATCAGCTAAAAAAAATAAAAGTTGATTTTTGTATTTTTTTCATTGTTTGCAATGCCAATGGCCTTATACTTGGCCACTGGCATGCTTACTACATGA